>NC_081854.1:27135736-27396254 GCF_963259705.1 Myotis daubentonii
TGCCAAATAAACAAAACAGTAGTATTTTGTGAAATTTCACCATTATACCATTATGTGTACTTCTCTGAGTGCATTTATATTATACCTTAATCAAAAAATAAATAACACCAGTGTCTGCTATAGGTTTCTAGAAGATATCTTTTATTAAGTTGATAAAGTCTCTTTTTATTGTACTAAGAATTTTTATAATTAAAGGGTGTATGCTAAATTTTATCAGATAACTTTCTACATCGTTTCTCTTTAAATTTTTTAATCCTCACCTGAGGATATGTTTATATTGATTTTTTCTTTTTTTTGAGAGAGGAAGGGAGAGAGAGAAACATCGACTGGTTGCCTCCCATATGTGCTAATGGGGGACTGAACCTGCAACCTAGATATGTGCCCTAAATGGCAATCAAATCTGCACCTTTTGATGTATGGGATGAGGCTCCAACTAAACTGAGCCACCTAGCAGGGTTGATTTCTCTTTAATTTTTTAATGAAGTGAATGACACAAAGATTTTTCTAGTGTTAAACCACATTTGCATTACTGGAATAAATGCAACTTGTAAGTCTAAATTTGTATGCTAATTTTTTGTATAGAATTTTTGCATCTACATTTATGAATGAGAATGTCTTATAATTTTCCTTTTATCCCATAATGGCCTTAGTTTTGATATCTAAAGCATAATATCTCCATAACCTGAACTAAGTATTTAATCTTTAAAAAATCCTCTAAAAAAAAATTTCTCTCTAAAAAGAAAATAAATTTATCTCTAGCCCAGCCAGCATGGCTTAGTGGTTGAGCATCAGCCTATGAACCAGTAGGTCACAGTTCAATTCTCAGCCAGGGCACATGCTCAGGATGCGGGCTCAATCCCCAGTGTGTACAGGAGACAGCCAATCAATGATTCTGCCTTATCATTGACGTTTCTCTCTCCCTTTCCCTCTCCCTTCCTCTCTGAAGTCAGTAAAATATATATATATATATACTATCTAATAAAAGAGAAACATGGTAATTGGCGTACGACCGCTACCCTTCCCATTGGCTGATCAGCGAGATATGCAAATTAGCTGCCAGCCAAGATGGCGGCCGGCAGCCAGGCAGCTTGAAACTAACATGAGGCTTGCTTGCTTCAGTGACAGAGGACTCCAACTTCCCCGCCTGCCTTGCCGGCATCTGAGCTTGCAGTTTAAGAAACATTGTAACAAATATAGAAGCTAAACAAAACCCCAGAAACCTGCTTTCAGGGAGCAGGGATCTCAGAGCTGGATTTTTATACACTGTTTCGATTATAGAACCGAAACAAGCCAGATACCTGCTTTCAGGAGCGGAGGCCTAAGAGCTGGAGCCTCAGAGCTAAAGCTGGCCCAGAATAAAAAAAAAAGAAAAAAAGGAGCGGTTGGGAGCTTCCGTCACCCGCCAGCCTGAAAACAGCCCTCAGCCCCTCACCCAGACTGGCCAGGCACCCCAGTGGGGACCCCACCCTGAAGGGGGTGTGACCAGCTGCAAACAGTCATCATGCCCTCACCTAGTCTGGCCAGGCACCCCAGTGGGGACCCCCACCCTGAAGGGTGTGTGACCAGCTGCAAACAGCCATCATCCCCTCATCCAGACTGGCCAGGCACCCCAGTGGGGACCCCCACCCTGATCCAGGACACCCTTCAGGGCAAACCAGCCAGCCCCCACCCATGCACCAGGCCTCTATTCTATATAGTAAAAGGGTAATATGCCTCCCAGCACCGGGATCAGCGGAGCCGCGAGGCCTCCCGGCACCGGGATCAGCATGACAGGGAGCAGTGCCCAAACCCGCTGATTGCCCTGCGGCTCTGTGTGTGACAGGGGCGGGGCCACAACCTCTCCATCGGCCCTGCTCTGTTCCTGACAGGGGAAGGCACCCCAACCCCCTGATCGGCCCTGCTCTGTGCCTGATAGGGGGAGCTCCCCAACTCCCTGATCGCCCTGCAGCTCTGTGTGTGACAGGGTGCGGCGCCACCACCCCCCCACCCCACAGGCCCTGCTCTGTGTGTGATGGGGTAGAGCCATAGCCTCCCCATCGGCCCTGCCCTGAGTGTGACAGTGGCGGCACCCCAACCCCCTGATCCGCCCTGCCCTGAGTGTGACAGGGGGAGGTGCCCCAACTACCCTATCGGCCCTTCTCTTTGAGTGACAGGGGGGAGCTCCCCAACCCCCTGATCGACCCTGCTCTGTGCGTGACGGGGGGAGCTCCCCAACCCCCTGATCCGCCCTGCCCTGAGTGTGACAGGGGGCGGAGCCCCAACCCCCCTGATGGGCCCTGCTCTGTGCGTGACAGGAGGCAGTGCCCCAACCCCCTGATTGGCCCTGCTCTGTGCGTGACAGGGGGTGGCGCCACAACCTCCCCATCGACCCTGCCTTGAGTGTGACAGGGGGTGGTGCCCCACCCCCCAATCGGCCCTACCCTGAGCGTGACTGATGGTGGCATTGCAACCTCCCAATCCGCCCTGCTCTGTGCATGACAGGGGGCGGCGCCCCAACTCCCCAATCGGCCCTGCTCTGAGCCCGACCAGGGGCTGCACCTAGGGTTTGGGCCTGCCCTCTGCCACCCGGGAGCAGGCCTAAGCCAGCAGGTCGTTATCTCCGGAGGGGTCCCAGACTGTGAGAGGGCACAGGCCGGGCTGAGGAACCCCCACCCCCAGTGCACAAATTTTTGTGCACCGGGCCTCTAGTATGTGTGTGTGCGTGTGTGTGTGTGTGTGTGTATACACACACACACACACACACACGCACGCACACATTTCTCTGGAATAGTTTATGTAAGATTAGAATGGCCCTTGCCAGCATTGCTCAGTGGTTAAGAGCATAGGCCTGCGTACCGGGGGGTCTTAGGTTTGATACCTGGGTTGCAGGTCCAATCCTCACCCCCCCCCCCGCCCGCCCCTCCCACACACACCCATTGTGGCAAATGTTGGAGGCAACCAATTGATGTGTCTGTCACATCGATGTTTCTCTCTCTCCTCCCTCCCCTCTTCTCTCTCTAAAAAAGGAAAAAATTCAATGGAAAAAATATCTTCATTGGGCAAGAATTAACAACAAAAAGCATAATATCTCCATAGTATTAGAATGAAATAGTCCTTGCACATTTAGTGGGAAAGCCCTGTAAATTCAGAGATTTGGTGCATTTTCAGAATTTAAATGATTCAATTATCTTTTTTTTTTTTTAAATATACTTTATTGATTTTTTACAGAGAGGAAGGGAGAGAGATAGAGAGTCAGAAACATCGATGAGAGAGAAACATCAATCAGCTGCCTCCTGCACATCTCCTACTGGGGATGTGCCCACAACCCAGGTACATGCCCTTGACCGGAATCGAACCTGGGACCCTTCAGTCCACAGGCCGACGCTCTATCCACTGAGCCAAACCGGTTTCGGCAATGATTAAATTATCTTAAGACATAGGACTATTTGGGCTTTCTACTTTTTTAAATCAGTTTTGTAATGTGTTTTCTTTTAAATAAATTTATCCAGATTATTACAGTTTTATATGTACTGACATTGTCTTCTCTTATCATTTCCATTCTGTGCTGAGATTACATTCCCCATTTAGTTATCTCTCCTTTTTAAGATCAAACTTGCCAATTTTCTTCTTTTTGCTCATATCTCAGTTATAGCCTTCCTTCTAATTTATTCTGTGGTTCTATTCTAACATAAGTTGGATCCTTACCTCATTAATGTTCACCTTTCTCCATGTAAGTTAAGGCTGTAACTTTTCTTTCAACTACCACATTCAAAGCATCCTACAGGTTTCAGATGTAGTATTTTCACTATCATTACAAACTATTTTTAACTTCATTTCTTTTTAATCAATGAGGTTTTTATGTTTGTATATCCCCAAAATACATAGATTTGTATTCATTTAGTTACATGTTTATCTCCAATATCACACCAAGTTCACTGCATAAAACAGGCATGCAATAAATATTGGCTGAATTTAATCTAAGAACTATCACAACGAAGCTATTAAAGTGTCCCTTCACCACATTTAAAATAACATTCAGGCCTAGCTGGGTTGCTCAGTGGCTAGAGCATAAGTCTGCAGATGGAAGGTTTCAATTCAGGCCAATGGCATGTACCTCAGTTGCAGGCCCTAGTCAGGGCATGTGCAGGAGACAACCAATGGATGTGTTTCTCTCACATTGCTGTTTCTCTCTGTGTGTCTCTCCTCCTCCCTTCCACTCTAAAAAAATCAATGGAAAAATATCCTCAGGTGAGGATTAACTCTCCCCCTCGACCCTCCCGCAAAAAAAATTTCACCATGAGTACAATCTCTCCAACACTTTAAATAAAAAAATCACCCCATTTTCTAGCATCCATACTAAAAATATACCCAGAAATATACACATATTCTTACTTGAACAAATACTTTGCCCAAACAATGCAATGAATAGGTTCTGAAGGTGTGTTACGAATTGTACAGCCAGGAAAAGTTCTCTGAGTTGGTTTGGGATGACATTCATAACATTCAGTCACACCCTGCAAAGTCAGAATGTGAGAAAAACAGTTACCCCACGAGGGCAGTTTCTCAATAAGATAATATTATCATAACCATTTCATTCATTCATCTCCCTTTCAACTTAATTGTATACTGTCAAGGAAATTTTAAAATATCAGTGACGACAAAACCCTTACACTTTACAGAGAAGGAATTATAATATAAAAGCTAATTGAATCAAGCACAGTCACAGCTAAAACTAAGCCATCTCCAATATCACAGGGTTCCTCTGACTGCTGGACCAGTGACCCCTTACAACAGTAAAATAAAAATTACCAAACCTAAATATCAAATATGGGAATTTTATCTTGATTACACCAAAGAGAAAGATTACTACTAGAAAGACAAACAGCTTTCCAACAACTTCTCTCTCAAAGTTGTGAAACTCAATTACTTAAATATATTCATAGCCTTACCTTAAAAATTAAATGAACTGAAAGTAATTATATATTTCAAGACCTATCCAGATACATGGAAAAATACTAGATATTATCAAACAAAATAGAAATAGTCTTCATTTTGTTGACAGGGTTACCTTTTAAGTTACACTGTAAGAAATCCCTAGAAGTCTACAGCACCGGAGATAATTTTTCAAAACCACCAAATGAATATTTTTCCTCTCAGCCATTCTCAACCTCAGTTTTAATACATATTAGTATCTCAGAATTATGGTAATGAGAAGTACCTTTCAAATAATGTTTAAAGAACCAAAACCTGCAAATAGTGTTTTAATATTAATTACAGCAGCTCCAGAGTTTCCCCATAATACCATTTCTGGAGCCCTTCCAATATGCTTTATTGGAGGCAGTCATATGGAGGCAGTTATTTCCCATTTCACAGCTGAGAAAAAAAGAACTTATCATCAGATTTGAAGGCCTCCACTGATTTCATTAAATCCAATACACTTCGATATTACAAGTCTGCAGAATAATCTTCTATAATAATAAAAGCGTAATATGCTAATTGGACCGGACATCCTTCTGGACAAAGCCGGTGCTGGCAGCCAGGGGAAGGAAGGACTACTCTTGCACGAATTTTGTGCATCGGGCCTCTAGTACTAAATAAGCTTCCAGGAGTAATTGTGACAATTAAAACAAAGTAGAACCAGAATTTTCAAGATAGGTAAACTGCCAAATAATACATAAAAACAGCAAATTTCAAGTAGAGTGTAATTTCTTTTAGTTTCAAAATCTGTAAAATCATTCTTCAAATGTATTTATGTTTAGGTCTTTGAAAGAATTAAAAGAAAAAAGATGTGAACAGCAAATGAATCACAATGCTGAGATTTTATAAAATTGGATTATGAGTATATGAGTACAATGATATTTGCTGTTATTCTCTAGTTTTATCAAAACATTTGAAACATTTCAAATACACCAAAAATATTTTTAAGCATACTCTTCAGATCTATATATGCAGACTTTTTTTACACAAAAAGTCACTTTTTAGAAGCCTGATTTACTATATATCAACTATAACATGATATGCTTCAGGTCTACAAAGAATTTTAAAAGTCAAGTTCATTAGGCTTACCAGTTTACAGATTTTAATATACAAGTTATATGACCCAAAGTAGCAAAAATAAAAAGATCTGTCCTCTTTTGGGGTACCTTTATGGTATCCTAAATTTTATAGGGGCACAAAATTCCTTAGGTCCTGGATCCTGACCAGCCCATATCATATAAATCCAAAGTCTACATCTTTGAGTTCCCAAATAAGGATCTGTAAAGTATATAAAAAAAGTTCTTTACCTTTTTGATAGTAGTTACTTGCCCAAGATAACCAGCAGTTCCACTCTCAATAAGAGGGACGTCAGCTGCCAGACACATCCTATTAACATGGTTGCGGGCAGCTGGAAGAAAAATACTAGTTAGCAGGACTTTATGGGGGAAAAGAAGAAATTAATTAATCTTTAACTAGGCTGACATTTACCCAAACTATTTCTTATTGCTTTTATTTTACATGCAATTTCTTTCTTTAAAAAAAAAAAAAAAGTGTATTTTTATTGATTTTAAAAAGGAAGAGAGAGGGAGTTAGAAACATCAATGATGGAGAATCATTGATCAGCTGCCTCCTGCACAACCCGCACTTGAGCTCAAGCCCGCAACCCGGGAATGTGCCCTAACCAGGAATCGAACTGTGAACTCCTGGTTCATAGGTCAACACTCAACCACTGAGCCACACCACAAAAGTTGGGCCTTTTTAAAAAAAAAAATTAAAAAAAATGTATTTTTATTGATTTCAGAGAGGAAGGGAGAGGGAGAAAAAGACAGAAATATCAATGATGAGCCCTGGTAGGTTTTCTCAGTGGTTAGAGTGTCGGCCCGTGGATGGTTCAATTCCTGGTCTAGGGCATGTACCTTGGTTGCAGGTTCCCCAGCCCCAATAGGGGCACATGCGGGAGGCAACCAATCACTATGTCTCTCTCACATCCATGTTTCTCTCTCTCTTTCTCTCCACTTCTTCCCACTCCTTCCACTCTCTCTAGGAATCAAGTGAAAAAATATCCTAGAATGAGGATTAAAAAAAAGAAACATCAATGATGAGAATCATTCATCAGCTGCCTGCTGCACTCCCCCTACTGTGGATCGAGCCCGCAACCATGTTAATAGGATGTGCCCTGACTAGGAATCAATCCTGGTTCATAGGTTGATACTCAACTACTGAGGCACATCAGCCGGGTTACGTGCAATTTTCTGACAGCTATGACCAGAATAATACAACTGTTACAGACATTTAAGATACATTCACTAGTAAAATTTCAAACATAAAGAATTTATATCATAAATTTACTTCAGGAAAAGTACCCCTATATCTATTTTTTAAATTCCAAAGTGCCATCTTTTATTGCTGTGCCTACTCTTTTAACCTTGGCTAAAACATTGTTTCAATGTGTTCCTATTCCTTAACTTGCTATTATTCTAATACAATTATCAAGTAATAAATATAAGTTTAGAACATGGGATATCAAGTTGGAACTATTAAGGCAGTATAAAACTAAGTGAAAGATGAGTCCAGTTAAAAGAGTCATACTGGCCCTCGCCGGTTTGGCTCAGTGGATAGAGCGTCAGCCTGCGGACTGAGGAGTCCCAGGTTCAAGTCTGGTCAGGGGGACATGCCCGGGTTGTGGGCTCGATCCCCAGTGGGGGGTATGCAGGAGGCAGCCGGTCAATGATTCTCTCTCATCATTGATGTTTCTATCTCTCTCTCCCTCTCCCTTCTTCTCTGAAATCAATAAAAATATATTTTTTAAAAAAAGAGTCATTCTGACTCTTTCTCATGCTACTCTGTCTGGTTTTTTTCTTTTGGTATTTATGGCCCAAATAGTTACAAACTCACTTGACAGATGTACTTTTACATGTGGAAGTAATTACAGGCAAGGAATATTAAGTATTTTCATCCCAAATTATAGGCACAGATTTGCTAACAATGACTAGCTATAGTACAATACTGGATTATACAAGACATCACCGCATATTGTGAAAAGTTGAATTGGGATATAATGTGTACATCTCATAGACTCCAATATGATATCTTACAACACCAGATATACTTTAAAAAGAGCCATAGCTTCTGTATTAACTCTGGGATCCTGTTGCCTCATTCTCAAATCAGTGGTTTTCAGTCCTGACTGCACTTTAGAATCATTCGGGGAACTGAAGAAATATGGTCCCATAAGTCTGACTGAACTGGTGTTGGGTGAGATCTGGTAAGACACTGGTAATTCTTAGATTTCCACATAGATGAGGGGTGTGACACTGTTTAAGTGCTGGGATAATCTGAATCAAACACCCATGAATGCACCCTATGTAGTTACCCTTTTTAGTATTTTAAGTTCCTTTATATTCATCCACATCTTTTGGTAGAACAGCAGAATATATGACAGCTAAATTCCTGCCTGGAACCAGTTTTAATTAAAATTACAATCATTTGTCAAGACTTAAGCCTGATCATACTTCCCCTTTAAATTCTAACTCATAAGAAAATATTTTGATTAATTCTAAATGTGTAAACAGCCTTGTTATGGGGGAAGAAAAATACTTAGAAATTAAAAGTATTAAAATAATCTCACCTCTGTTATCTAAAGCATTCATAACCAATATAAATTGTCGAAAAAATTCCACATTATAGTCGGGGCTACAAAGCAAAACAAAGAAAGGTCAACAAAACAACTGGCCTTACATATAGGATCTTCACACAAGGTCCTAAAAAGCACTATTACTATATTAAATAATAGTAATTATTATTCAATGTGTTCCTATTCCTTAACTTGAAGGATCTCTACCGTTTACATAGGTTTGACTTTTTCTAAACACCGTAAGTGGATTTTAAAGAAATTACTGCCCCCTAATCCCTATGACTACACATCCTTTTTGGACAGCTACCTAGGGCACAAGAGCAGGGTCTCCAACTAGCAGAAAGATGGCATGACCTCACTAGTGCCACCAGGCCTTCTCTGGGCACCAAGTGCCTGGGAACATACAAAGAACACATTCCCAGGATCTGCCTGGCCTCTGGCTTCACCTCACATGGTTAGGATCAGGCAGGGTTCAGGCCCCTAGAGTCCCTGCTTTTAGCAGCATTGGGAAAATAACACAGGGTAAGGGGGTTACAGGGCTATAGGAAGGCTTGTAGAGCAAACATCCAGAGAATAATAAAAGGCTGGAGATACAAATTCCCTGAGAAAGTATAAAACTTCCTCTAATTCCAGGCCTCAACTAAGAACTTATTTTTAATACTGAGTTACATAACTATAGGTAAAGAATTGAGGCCCTATGGCCT
Organism: Myotis daubentonii; assembly: GCF_963259705.1. NCBI lineage: Eukaryota > Metazoa > Chordata > Mammalia > Chiroptera > Vespertilionidae > Myotis > Myotis daubentonii. The sequence goes on from NC_081854.1 coordinate 27,145,031, forward strand.
GACACCTCCAAAATGTTATATTTACTCTATCTTTACTAAGATCAGAACATATTTATATACTGTTAAAACTGCTGCTCCATCACAAATTCCTAGGGTTATGTTACAGAAATCACAATCCTAAGAAATGAATTATGTTGGGAAGGAACCTTTTAAACTGAAAAAGACCACAACTGAAATCAATCAGAATGAGAGCAATATATTTAGAAAAATCTGAATCATCACATAAAAGGATTTATCATCATTTAGAATATATTTTTCTTTAAAACAAGATGATAAGATCCTTATATTGTTTCCAAGTAAATTATTTATTGAAAGTATTAAAATATATTACCTCTTATCTAAATCATTCAAATCATATATATAAACTTATTACAAGAATGCCATTCAACTTATGTGGGCACAAACTATCACATTCTAATTATTCTAGAAAAGTCATTTTTTAACAAAGCAGACTGACTTCAAGCTCACATATATGGCTAGTAAAAATACCTTATACTTTAATAAAACTTTAAAAATTCACAACAAACAATTTTGCAACGTAATAATTAGAGCATACTTCATGATGCTGTCATGGTAGGCTATGATATTAGCTTTCGGGTAAAACTGCAGTACACTTTCTTTGGCAACCTGGAAAAACAAATAACACTAAATTACTAATTTACTAAATTAATACAACATTTTTATCTGTATTTGAAATATTTTTATGGCAGACAATACTGTTATTTCACCTGACATAATCTTATATTAAAAACGAAAGAAATATTAAAATGTTACAAAATTTCATTAAAATTAAGCTACGTACACATATTTATAAACAGTAGGACTGCCCCACTCCTATATATAATTCTACAAGAATGACAAGCATCAGAAAAAATATAAAATATAGTAAAGAAGTGTCATTCATTCCTTCAACAAATATTTACTGCGCATCTTCTATGTACCAGGATCTGTACAAGGCACTGGTGAGCAAAAATGACATTAATCAAATAACCATCTAGATAAATATAACTACAAAGTATGATAAATGATACTCAGAAAAAGTAGAGGTTGTTATGAAGAACTGGTCTGGTCCAAGAGGTTTGGGCGAGTACCCCTAGAGAAGAAAGCCAAATAGAGAAAAGCGTGGGAGCCTGCCAAAAGGGCTGGGAAAAGATACTTTACGACCCTGAATCAAAATGGAACACTCAAGGAACTAAAGGTCAGGGTGGCTAGAACCTCAAGGGAGGCTGTCTCCTATAAAAAGAGACGACAGCATAAGCCAATACAGGGGCAGCCAACCTCTAGGGCAGCGGTTCTCAACCTGTGGGTCGCGACCCACAGGGGTCGCCTAAGACCAACGGAAAACACATATATAATTACATATTGTTTTTGTGATTAATCACTACGCTTTAATTATGTTCAATGTGTAACAATGAAATTGGGGGTCACCACAACATGAGGAACTGTATTAAAGGGTCGCAGCATTAGGAAGGTTGAGAACCATTGCTGTCCGGAATGTAGGAACAGGAGGTTTATCCTAAGCAATCAATCAGAAATTTAAATCAGAAAGGGACACCATTTAAGGATTTGGTAGAGCACTTCCATTTCCTCTGTAGACACCTCCATTCCCCCTATAGAGGGCATCTTTAGTTCTTTTCTCTCTCTCTCTCTCCCTCTCTCTCTCTCTCTCTCTCTCTCTCTCTCTCTCTCTCACACACACACACACACACACACACACACACACACACACACGGTTGCGGGCAGCTGGAAGAAAAATACTAGTTAGCAGGACTTTATGGGGGAAAAGAAGAAATTAATTAACCTTTAACTAGGTTGACATTTACCCAAACTATTTCTTATTGCTTTTATTTTACATGCAATTTCTTTCCTTTTTCCTTCTTTTTATTCTTAACAATCCCTCAGCTACAAAGAGGTATTGCTTCCCCATACTCTTCTTAGTAGAGTACAAATTGATCTGATATCATAAATAGAAAATCCATTAAAGGATAGAATATATAAATGGATAAATAGAAATGGTATGAGAAATTACCTGGGCCTTTGATCTTCCAACATGTTTCTTTTGAAACAAAAACTGCCTGTTGAGGTTGCTGACATCAATAGTATCCAGATCAATCTACAAATACATAAAACCCAGATAAATCACAAATTTTCTGGTATGTTTGAGCAATATCACTATTCTCAGCAACCATAACCCAGAACTTTTGATATTTGCTACATTTAGTGGAGAAAATGCTTTTTTACAAATACCAAAATTCTTAAAACCGATAACTTAATGCATAACTTGAGATAACTTTCTCAAAAATTTTTTTAGAAAGTATTTTTTTTTCTTTTGTTCAATCATCCTAGCAAATGTTAGTAACTCAGATGGTTAGAGCATCGTGGCAGTAGGCCAGGGTTTCAGATTCCATCCCAGGTCAGGGCACATACAAGAATCAACCAGTGAGCTCTGGCCAGTGTTTCCAATGGTTAGAGCGCTCAAGCATCCAAGAGTTTTGGATTCCATTACCAGTCAAGGGCACGTACCGGGTTTGCAGGATTCCTGGCAACCAGGGCCTGTGCAGGAGGCAACCAATCATGTGTCTCTCTCACATTGACATTTCTGTTTCTTTCTCTCTCCCCTTCCATTCTCTCTCTAAAAAAAAAAAAAAAAAAAAATCAATGGAAAAGATATCCTCCAGTGAGGATTAACAACAAAAAATAATCAACAGTGAATGTTTAAATAAGTAAAACCAATGGGTGTTTTTCTCTATCTCCCTCTCCCTTCCTTTCTCTAAAAATCAATAAGCAAATTTAAAAATAAAAAGTTCCATATTGAAAATGCATTATAGTTCTGGGCAGTGTTGCTCAGTGGTTAAGAGTGTTATTGGCCCCTGCACAAGGGATCTCAGGTTCAATTCCCTGTCAAGGGAAACATTACATGGATGTTTTTCTCTCCTCCTCCTCCCTCCCTTCCACGCTCTCTAAAAATCAATTGAAAAAAAAATCCTCCTCGTGTGAGGATTAATAAAAAACAATATATAATTAATCTCTATTAATCTAATTAGTCTTTCAAAACCACATATTAGATTTAACTGCCTTTTTTCTTTTTTTTAATGTATTTTATTGATTTTTTACAGAGAGGAAGGGAGAGGTAAAGAATAGAGAGCCAGAAACATCCACGAGAGAGAAACATCCATCAGCTGCCTCCTGCACACCCCGCACTAGGGATGTGCCCGAAACCAAGGTAACTGCCCTTGACCGGAATCGAACCTGGGACCTCTCAGTCCGCAGGCCGACGCTCTATCCACTGAGCCAAACCGGTCAGGGCTGCCTTTGTTTTCTTAAGTGATACCTGACAAATTGTTTTTGCTATTTCTTTAATTCAAAAGTCTTCACACATGCAAATACCATTTTTAAAAGTATATTTTTATTGATTTCAGAGAGGAAGGGAGAAGGACAGAGAGATAGAAACATCAATGATAAGAATCATTGATGGGATCGGATATACAACCCGGGCATGTGCCCTGACCGAAATAGAACTGTGACCTCCCGGTTCATAGGTCGATGCACAACCACTGAACCACCTCGGCCAGCCCCCACAATATCGTTTATAATTATTTCCTGAGAGCTGTAAGAAAAATCTCTACACAAGGTTTTTTTCTAATTATATTTTTATTGATTTCAGAGAGGAAGGGAGAGGGAGAGAGATTTAGAAACATCAATGAGAATCATCGATCTCATCTGCTGCCTCCTGAACACCCCCCACTGGGGATCAAGCCCGCAACCCGGCTGGAATCAAACCCGGGACCCTTCAGTCCGCAGCCCTTCGCTCTACCCACTGAGCCAAACCAGCTGGGGCTCAACACAAGATTTTAAATGTGTTGTTTTGAGCCTTATCTAACTGCTGCTCAGAACTAAATATTAAGGGGGAAAAAAGTAAATATTAAGGATGAAAATGACTAAAGCCATTTTCATTCCATTTCAATAAATTTATATGAAGAGAAATCAATTGTTCTAATTGTGAAACATCTTAACGGATTTGGTTATAATTTGTGAAAATCATCAAAACACATAAACAACCTAAACAATTTTTTATTTGTATGTTCAAAATTTACTACAAAACTTTGAATAAAACATTTTCCCGCCCTGGCCGGTTTGGCTCAGTGGATAGAGCGTCGGCCTGCGGACTGAGAGGTCCCAGGTTCGATTCCGGTTAAGGGCACGTACCTTGGTTTCGGGTACATCCCCAGTGCGGGGTGTGCAGGAGGCAGCTGATGGATGTTTCTCTCTCATCGATGTTCCTAGCTCCCTATCCCTCTCCCTTCCTCTCTGTAAAAAATTAATAAAATATATTACCAAAAAAAAATTTCCCACAAAAACTGGCTGGCAGTTCAAACCCAGGCTATAAAGGATCAGCATGTTATTTCTCAGGTGTCTATTACCAAACGGTTCTTTCAAATATGTGTCACTGTTGATTGGGTAAGGCACAGCCATACTGGGATTTGTGGTACAGAAGAGAGTGGGAAGAAAAGCCCTATAAAAAGCCCAAGGGAACATGCTTGAATTGTGTCCCCATCACTCATTATCAGCTCCGTCAGCCATCTCTACTTTTTCTTTTTTCATTCCAAGTTTTCATTACATCTTAAGACACCTTTAAACTCACATCCAATTCCAGGAAACAGCTCTAATCTCTAAAAAGTTCACTGTAACAGAAATACCTAGACTTAAAATCAGTCACTGTAAACCAGCGCAAACGTTAAGATCCTAACCAGCATCTCTGAGGAAATAAGCAAGTGTATTGTCTATGGTAACAGTCACGCAGACGGGCCCAGAACGGAGAAGCATGAGGCCGAAAGTCTTGCCACTTGCGTGGTGACCAAGGTAAACTGCCAAGCGTCACTGCAGCTCACTGTTCTTCCCTGAAATCTGCTGGCTGCGATGGCAACTGCGCTCGCAGCCTCCGGTGGTGGGAAGATTAAAGCGGTAACGCGGTAAGGCCCTCGGGTCCCCGCGGGCTCGGACAGGGGCTCAGTGTGCAACGATGACCGCCACCCTCTGCTCTGGACCCCGTTTCTGGCTTAAACAGTCACAACCTGCACTAGAAACGCCTCCCATTGAAGCTAGGAACTGCTCTAAAGCTAAACGACAAGAAAGAGGCCGCTTCTCCACCCGAGAAACGCCACAAATCGGCGCTGCCCGGGAAGCGGAGGCCGGCCCCGCGGGACGCCCGGAAGACCGGGCCCGCGGCCTCACAGCGTCCCGCGCAGGCCAGCGAGCGGCGAGGCCCGCTCCGACCCCGCCGGGGGGGCTCCCTCTCTCCAGCCGGGACCCCGGAGTCCCTTGGCCGGCCGTGGCACCTCCACGCCGGTCCCGACCCCCGGACCTCGGCACCACGGCCCCCCATTCAGCCCGCGCGCACGCCTGGCCCTCACCAGGTCGATGTGGGAGAAGCCGGTGATCACGAGGTTCTTGAGGAGCTCACAGCCGATGCCGCCCGCGCCCACCACCAGCACCCGGCCCCTGGCCACGGCCTCGGCCAGCTCTCGGGGGAGCCCCCGCGACAGAGCCATGGCGGGATGACCACGAGCCGCGACGGAGGCGGAGGCGGGAGAACTGAGCCGAGGCCGGAAGCGGTGGGGGAAGGGCGGCCGGGCTTCCGTTCCTGCGCACTGCGGCCCGCCCGACGCGCGGTGGGCTGTGCGCCGGGAAGGCTTCTCGGCGCCGGGGCTGTGCTCCTGCCGGGTTGTGATGTCCTCACACCCACGCCCAGTTTAAGAAGCGTAAGGGTCGCTTTGTAGCCTGGGGTTTGAACTGCCAGCCAAGGTTTTCTTACAGGTGACAAACAGATGCCCCTCTATGTAAAGAGCTCTTACAAATTAAGAAGAAAACAAATGCCACCCATCAAAAAAATATAGGCAAACGTTATGAACGGGCACTCATAAAGAAAATGGGGCCCGGACCGGTTTAGCTCAGTGGATAGAGCGTCGGTCTGCGGACTCAGGGGTCCCGGGTTCGATTCCGGTCGAGGGCATGTACCTTGGTTGCGGGCACGTCCCGGGCAGGGAGTGTGCAGGAGGCAGCTGATCGATGTTTCTCTCTCATCAATGTTTCTGGCGCTCTGTCCCTCTCCCTTCCTCTCTGTGGAGAATCAATAAAAATATTTTTTAAAAAATGGGTAATACGGTCAATAATGATATTGAAATTTAATCAAAGAAATGCAAAATTGTTCTTAAATTATTTTCACCCATTGGCCTGGCGGGGTTGGTTACTTGGTTAGAACATCCTCTGGATATACCAAGGTGGTGCCGGCGGGTTCCATCCCATCAGGGCACATACAAGAATCAAATGGTGCGTGCATACTAGTAATAACAAATCGATTTCTCTCTCTCTCTCTCTCTCTCTCTCTCTCTCTCTCTCTCTCTCTCCTTTCCTCTCTCTAAAATCAATTTAAAAATTGTAAACTATTAAAATATATAAAACAAGTAAATTATTTTTACCAATTAAACTGGCAAAACGTTGGGAAGGGATTTGGGAGGATTGAGTGAAAAAGGTGAAGTTTAAGAAGTACAAATTGGTAGTTACAAAAGTGTCATGAGGATGTAAAGTACAGCATAGGGATTATAGGCAATACTAGGGGCCCGGTGCATGAAATTTGTGCACTGGGTGGGGGTGTCCCTCAGCCTAGCCTGCCCCCTCTCGCATACTGGGTGGGAGTCCTCAGGGGATGTCCTAGTGACGGCTTAGGCCCGCTCCCTGCTCCCCTTGGGGATAGGGCCTAAGCTGCAGTCTGGCCTCCCTTTGTGGGAGGTGACCGAGCTGATCAGGGGAAGGCACCAGCCCCATCACCCCGCTGCTGCAGCCACTGCCAGTCACCGCAGTCATCAAGGTTTTTTCATCAACACGGACTCCAGTCCCTTCACCATGAAAAAATGACAACTTTCTTTAGGCATTTTCAAGATGTGTCTTTCATATAATAATAATTTCTTTATTATTTTTTTTATCCTCACCTGAGGATATGTTTCCATTGATTTTTTAGAGAATATGGAAGAGAGAGGGAAGGACAGAGAAACATCCAAGTGAGAGGAACACTTTGATTGGTTGCCTCCTGCATGAGCCCTGACCTGGGCCCTGGCCAGGGAGGAGCCTGCAACCTAGGTACATGCCCTTGGTCAGAATTGAACCCAGACCCTGCCATCGGCAGGCTGAGCCAAACTGGCTAGGGCAGGATATGACATTTCTTAGTCCTCCAGCAGCGGACCTTTGTTTTTGTCGCCAGGAGTGTGGTGAAAAACCCTAGATCACCTTTTTGGATTCTTATTACCCAAGTGACTAAGAATATTACCAGTGGCATACAGGGAGCTTAACCAATGAACGGTCAGAAAAGGTGTTTCCTCTGTAGTTCACACCAATTGCCAGCTTGGCCCCCCCACACGCACCCCCTGCCCCCGCCCCAAGCCTGACACCTCTGGCCCAGGCTTCAGGCCTGGGCAGGGGACCCCCATCTCCCCCCCATCACCAGCTCCGCCCTCGCCCAGGACTGACACCTCAGCCAGAGGCTTCGACCCCCATCACCCTCCAATCGCCGGATCAGCCCCTTGCCCAGGCCTGACACCTCGGCCAGAGGAGTCAGGCCTGGGCAGGGACCCCCCAGGCCCCTCTGATTTCCAGCTCCGCCCCCCAATCACAGGATCATCCTCTTGCCCAGGCCTGACGCCTCTGCCAGAGGAGTCAGACCTGGGCAGGGGACCGCCATCTCCCTCCGATCGCCAGATTGGCCCCTCACCAAGGCATGACGCCTCGGCCAGAGGCATCAGTCCTGGGAAGGGGACCCCCAAACCCCTCCGATTTCCGGGACCACCTCCTGCCCAGGCCTGATGCCTTGGCCAGAGGCTTCGACCCCCATCACCCTCAGATCACAAGATCAGCCCCTTGCCCAGGCCTGACGCCTCCGCCAGAGGTGTCAGGCCTGGGCAGGGGACCCCCCATCTTCCCCTGATCACTGGCTCCGCCCCCTGCCCAGGCCTGACGCCTCTGACGCCACTGGCTGAGCTGTAAGGCCTGGGTGGGGGGCGGAGCCGGCAATCGGAGGGGTCTGGGGGGTCCCCTGCTCAGGCCTGACGCCTCCGCCAGAGGTGTCAGGCCTGGGCAGGGGACCCCCCATCTTCCCCTGATCACTGGCTCCGCCCCCTGCCCAGGCCTGACGCCTCTGGCCCAGGCGTCAGGCCTGAGCAGGGGACCCCCCAGACCCCTCCGATTGCCGGCTCCGCCCCCCACCCAGGCCTTACAGCTCAGCCAGTGGCGTTGACCTCCATCACCCTCGGATGGCCGGATCGGCCCCTTTCACAGGCCTGACACCTCCGCCAGAGGTGTCAGGACTGGGCAGGGGACCCCCATCTCCCCCCAGTCACCGGCTTCTGGGTGGCTTCTGGGGCTTCTGGGGCCGGCCTGCGGCCCAGGATGGCAGGTCCCGCTGGTGGCTGCGCTGTCCCGCCCTGCCTGCAGTATGCAAATTAGCCACCATCTTTGTTGGTGGTTAATTTGCATATCACGCTGATTAGCCAATGGGAGGCATAGTGAAGGTACAGTCAATTACCATGTTTGTCTATTGTTAGATAGGATAATGACTATGTATGATGCCAGGTGGTTACTAGACTTATTGGGGGGAATAATTTCATAGGGTATATAAATGTCTGATCACTATGTTGTATACCTGAAACTACTGTAATATTGTATGGCAACTGGAATTGAAAAATTTTTTAATGTGGAATTGAAAAAAATATTTTTTTAATGGCAAGAAAAGTATAACACGCTTGTCAAAGAATAAGAAAACAGCCCCGGCTGGTGTTCTCAGTGATTAGAGCACCTGCCCGTGCACTGATTTGATTCTCACAGGTTTGATTCTCATTCAAGGGCACATACCTGGGTTACAGGTTCAATCCACAGCTCCAGTCTGGGCATATGTGGGAGGCAACCAATTGATGTTTCTCTCTCTCTCTTTTTCTCTCTCTCTCCCCTTCCCTTCCACTACCTCTAAAAATCAATGGAAAAAATATCCTTGAACGAAGATTAACCAAAAAAAAAAAAAAGAACAGGAAAACAAGCATGGCTACAGCAAAGTTTTTCTAGAGTATGTTAAAGATAAACTGAGGCATATTAAAAACATTAAGAGTTTATTTGAGCAAAAATCAATTCAAATCAGGCAGGGCCCAATCTAACAGAAAGAAGCTCTGAGGAGCTGTACAAAATAAAACTTTTATAGGCAGAAGGGAGCAGGAAAAAGAAAGTTATACTAGGCAAAAAGTGGGTTGGTTATTGCAAAGTCACTTTCCTTTATAAGATGACAGAGTTTATCAAGCAGAGTACCTAATTTGGTGATGTGGGGTTTAGCATAAGTAACACCATTCTGGGCCTGTTATCTTTTTTCTTTAACTAGGATAATTTGGAAATATGATTCAAAAACCCTAAAATTATGCATTGCTTTTGACTCATTCATTCCAATTCAAAGAATTTGTCCTATGACAATTATCACTGATTTAAAATTTTAAAAAAGAGATTTAGTCCTGGCCAGTGTGGTTCAGTTGGTTGAGCCTCATCTCATGCACAGGGAGGTCCCTGGTTTAATTCCTGGTCAGGGCACATGCCCAGGTTTCCAGCTGCATACCCAGTAGAGGGTGTACAGGAAGCAGCCTTCTGATGTTTGGCTCTCCCTCTCCTTCTCTCTCCTTCTCTGTCTCTCTCTAAAAAATCAATGAGTCCTAGTTGGTTTGGCTCAGTGGACAGAGCGTTGGCCTGCAGACTGAAGGGTCTTGGGTTCGATTCCAGTCAAGGGCATGTACCTTGGTTGCAGCCTCGAGCCCCATTTGGGGTGCATTCAGGAGGCAACCAATCAATGTGTCTCTCTCATTTTGATATTTCTCTCTCTGTCTTTCCCCCTCCTTTCCAGTCTCTCTAAAAATCAATGGAAAAATACCCTCAGGTGAGGATTAACAAAACAAATAAAAAATCAATGGGAAAAAAAGATTTAGCTATATGCATGTTCATCATAAGAACAAAAAATAGAAAAAAACAAATGGCAACAAAATAAAATAATAATAATAAAAGAAATAGAAAAAAAGAATGAAAATTGGCAAAGGTTTCTTTTTTTAAAATTTTTTTTTTCTTTTTTTTAAAATTTTGTCCTTTTTTTTTTTTTTAATCTTTCTTTTTTAATATATTTCATTGATTTTTTACAGAGAGGAAGGGAGAGGGATAGAGAATTAGAAACATCGATGAGAGAGAAACATCGATCAGCTGCCTCCTGCACACCCCCCACTGGGGATGTGCCTGCAACCAAGGTACATGCCCTTGACCGGAATCAAACTTGGGACCCTTGAGTCCGCAGGCTGACGCTCTACCCACTGAGCCAAACCGGTTAGTGCAGGTTTCTATTTTTATACATATTTTTTAAAAATACTTTGCAGGTCCTAACTGGTTTGGCTCAGTGGATAGAGCATCAGCCTGCGGACTCAAGGGTCCCAGGTTCGATTCCGGTTGGAGGCATGTACCTTGGTTGTGGGCACATCCCAGGTAGGGGGTGTGCAGGAGGCAGATGATCGATGTTTCTCTCTCATTGATGTTTCTAACTCTCTCTCTCTCTCTCCCTTCCTCTCTGTAAAAACTCAATAAAATATAAATTTTTAAAAATACTTTGCAGCAATACAAATTATGTCCTGAGCAAATATTATTGGAGGAAATGGTTTCAATGTTAAATGAAACAGATACAAAACCATTTGTATGATTAAATTTTGTAAAAAACAAAAAATATATTTGTTAAACTCAAAAGCAAATAGAGATCAGTCTTGGAGGTCCCCTGAACAGACAAAACCAGTTTAGCCATTAATTTAGTTTAATTACCAATCACTGTGAAGATACTGCTTTCTCACTGTATAAGCTGCTTTGTAATAATATACCCGAGCTTCATTCCATGTTTTGGTTCAAGTGTTCCTGGTTTACAAACTGTCTTTTTGGTGTTTGCACAATAAACTTTTACTAATTACTACTTCAGTGATTCATTGGTTTTACTTTGGCTATTTCTAAATCTTTGACAATTAAAACACAAGAGGAAAACCACAGTTAATATTTTTGCATATGAGTATGGTGGAATTATAATTTTTATTTCTTCTTTAAAGTTTTGTGTATTTCCCAGATGCTCAAGCTCCAGGAAAAAATTATTATCCAACCACTGAAAAGAAAGGATAATTATCTACCGTGATAGAAGCACTACATATCACTACAATCCTATCTAATAAAAGAGAAACATGGTAATTAGCGTACGACCGCTACCCTTCCCATTGTCTAATCAGGGCGATATGCAAATTAACTGCCAGCCAAGATGGCGGCCGGCAGCCAGGCAGCTGACGCAAACAGGGAGGCTTGCTTGCTTCAGTGACGGAGGAAGCCAAGCTTCCCCGCCTGCCTTGCCGGTCTCTCAGCTGCACTCTAAGCAACATTGTAACAAATATAGAAGCTAAACAAAACCCCGGGCTTCAGCCAGCAGGACCGCAACATTGTTTCAAATACAGAAGGTAAACAAAGGCCAGAAACCTGCTTTCAGCAGTGGAGGTCTCATAGCTGGAGCCAAGCCTCAGAGCTAAAGCTGGCCCAGAATAAAAAAAAAAAAAAAGAAAAAAAGGAGCAGTTGGGAGCTTCAGTCACCCGCCAGCCTGAAAACGGCCCTCAGCCCCTCACCCAGGCTGGCCAGGCACCCTGATCCAGGACACCCTCCAGGGCAAACCAGCCGGCCCCCACCTGTGCACCAGGCTTCTATCCTATATAGTAAAAGGGTAATATGCCTCCCAGCACCAGGATCAGTGTGACAGGGGGCAGCGACCAAACCCCCTGATCGCCCTGCGGCTCTGTGTGTGACAGGGGGCGGGGCCACAACCTCCCTATCCGCCCTGCTCTGTGCATGACAGGGGGGAGCTCCCCAACCCCCTGATCGCCCTGCGGCTCTGTGTGTGACAGGGTGCAGCGCCCCAACCCCCCCCCATCAGCCCTGCCCTGAGTGTGACAGTGGTGGGACCCCAACCCGCTGATCCGCCCTGCTCTATGAGTGACAGGGGGGAGCTCCTCAACCCCCTGATCGGCCCTGCTCTGTGCATGACGGGGGGGAACTCCCCAACCCCCTGATGAGCCCAGCTCTGTGTGTGACAGGGTACGGAGCCCCAATCCCCCTGATGGGCCCTGCTCTGTGCGTGATAGGGGGCAGCGCCCCAACCCCCTGATCGGCCCTGCTCTGTGCGTGATAGGGAGTGGTGCTGCAACCTCTCTATTGACCCTGCCTTGGGTGTGACAGGGGGAGGTGCCCCAACCCCCTGATCGGCCCTGCTCTGTGCATGACAGGGGGCGACGCCCCAACTCCTCAATCGGCCCTGCTCTGAGCCCGACCAGGGGCTGCACCTAGGGATTGGGCCTGCCCTCTGCCACCCGGGAGCAGGCCTAAGCCAGCAGGTCGTTATCTCCCGAGGGGTCCCAGACTGCAAGAGGGCACAGGCTGGGCTGAGGGACCCCCTCTCTCCCCCGAGTGCACAAATTTTTGTGCACCGGGCCTCTAGTTTACACTAATAAAAGACAAACATGCAAATTGACCGTACATTTGCTATGCCTTAAGCCACGCCCAGCAGCCAATCAGAGCGACTATATGCAAATTAACCCAACCAAGATGGTGGCCGGCAGCCACGGAGCTAGAGCAAGCAGGAGGCTTGGTTGCCCCAATGATGGAGGAAGCTAAGCTTCCCGCTTGCCACAGCCTGGCTCTGAGCTCCACTCAAAGCAACAAAGTTTCAATTATAGAAGGTAAATAAACTCCAGATACCTGCTTTCAGACGGCCGTGGCCACGGAGCTGGAGCAAGCAGAAGGCTTCCCTCCTGCCCACCCTGGCCAGCTCTGAGCTCCTCTCAAGGCTACAAAGTTTCAATTATAAAATATAAATAAATCCCAGAATAAAAAAAATAAATAAAAAAGGAGAGGCTGGAAGCTTCCGTTGCTGGCGGGTTTGGCCGGCCTGAAAACGGCTCTCAGCCCCTCACCCAGACTGGCCAGGCACCTCAGTGGGGACCCCCAACCCTAAAGGGGGTGTGGCCAGCCTGCAAATAGCCATCAGCCCCTCACCCAGGCTGGCCAGGCACCCCAGTAGGGACCCCCACCCTGAAGAGGGTGTGACCAGCCTGCAAACACCCATCATCCCCTCACCCATGCTGGCCAGGCACCCATGCGGGACCCCCACCCTGATCTGGGACACCCTTCAGGGCAACCAGCCAGCCCCCACCTGTGCACCAGGCCTCTAGCCTATATAATAAAAGGGTAATATGCAAACTGACCCTAACAGCAGAATGACTGGGAATGACTGGTCACTATGACACATACCGACCACCAGGGGGCAGACGCTCAATGCAGGAGCTGCCCCCTGGTGGTCAGTGCACTCCCACAGGGGGAGCTCTGCTCAGCCACAAGCCAGGCTGATGGCTGCCAGTGCAGCGGTGGTGGTGGGAGCTTCTCCCACCTCCTCAGCAGCGCTAAGGATGTCCGACTGCAGCTTAGGCCTGCTCCCTGCTGGCAAGTGGACATTCCCAGAGGGATGTCTGACTGCCAGCTTGTGCCCGATCCCCCAGGGAGTGGGCCTAAGCCAGCAGGTGGACATCCTCCAAGGGGTCCCAGACTGCAAGAGGGCATAGGCCAGGCTGAGGGACCCCCTCCTGAGTGCACAAATTTTTGTGCACCAGGCCTCTAGTGGCAATCATAATACAATATATCAATGTATCAAATCAACACATTGTACACCTTAAATTTTTACACATTATATGAAAAATATGTTTAATTAAAAATTATTAGAAAAGGCTGGCCAGTGTAGCCCAGTGGTTAAACATTGGCCCATGAACCAGGAGGACACAGTTTGATTCTCAGACAGGGCATATGCCCAGGTTGTGGGCTTGATCCCTAGCAGGGGGCAGCTGGTCAATGATTCTCATTATTGATGTTTCTACCTTTTCCTTCCTCTCTCTGAAATCAATAAAAATAAAATATAATTTATTTAAAAAAAAATACTGGCCTGTGTCTTGCCATTCCTTTATTTAAAAAATTATTAGAAGAAAAAAGGTAAAGGTAAAAAACAGAAAAAAATGCTTTTGACTTCTGCGGTCTTTCTAATCAATTGCTTGGTTCACCGACTATACACCAAGCTGATTTGTGAGGAGTACTTAGGCTGTTGCCCTGAAGCATGAGGTGCAGAAGTGTCAGAGTGCCCAAGCAGAGTCAGGGCATCCCTGCATAGAGGATTGCTCATATCCCTTTCCTACATTGGCCAGCTCTCACAAAGGCCCCACCCTGGCAGCTAAACAGAACAGAGGCCCCCAAAGATGCTGGACCTACTCCTCTCTCCAGATACTCAGTGAATGGGAGCCACTTCCTTGGCTTCTCTCCTGCCTCCCTCTTCCTCCCCTGGGCCTTGGGTTTTCTCTGTGGATGTGTCTCTGTGAGTATGTAAAGTGTAAAATACTTGCCCACCAAATTCAAGGTTATGAATGCGGGAAATAACAACTGGAAAAGCCCTAATCCTACTCCTCAGGGCCCTTGCTGCCTTTGTCTCTCTAGATCTAGGTTCTTACATAGCAATATGCAGTTTTACATTTACACGCGCTCACACTATACTTTCTGCCTTAACAATAGCTAACCCTACCTTCGTTTACTGTCTAATAACCTTTCATTACTAGCTCCTTGTTTCCCAATAACTTTTCTCTTTAACTGAACAAGGTCTTTAGGATGACGGCTTGCACCATTTCTGAGAGTTACTCAGTTTTCCTGGGTCTCTCCCTTATATACAAGAGGTATAACATGTTATTAAAACTTGTTTTTCTTCTGTTAATCTTTTATTACATTGGGGGTGTCTCAGACAAGTATCTAGAAGGGAAAATTGTCTTCCCCAACAAAATCCAGCATGCCTGAAGCCTCACTGACCAGCACCTTCAGTTTGTACACAGCCAGCCACTTTCCCTCAGGTGCCCAAGGTAGGGAGCAGCTCTAGGGTCAAGCCTCAGGCTGACCTGTCCCAGCCTGGAGGGTAGAGCTCTCCTAGGATAATTAAGCCTGGCCTTGTAGCTCTCCCTAATTCCTTCCTAAGTAGCTAATGGGCTGTGGGAGGTGCAGCAAGGGTTGCCAAAACAAGAACATTTGTATACATGTTAATCTACCCTTGTTTTAATGAGAACGTGAAATAAAGCATCGGCTTGCAGGCTGGATCTTTCTGTGTCCTCATCCAGGCATGGAAGATTCGAGGAGCCCCAGCTGTATTCTCTTAGTCTGTCTTCTTTAATCCTTCACCGCCCCATCCTCAGGTTCACCCTTGGCCGTGCTGTCACGGCACACCCCAAGGGGAAGGATCAGATGGGGTTCTAACCAGACATGCACTGTCCAGGAAAACCCCATCTCATGATACTCTGGGCCTAATGTGTTACTTAACAGAGTTGCAAATCAAATTGTTCATATCCAGTTTCCTCATCTGTGCAAAGAGCAGGTCTGTACAAACTGGTGGAGTGTTTTCATAGTGCTGTCAAGGCGTAGCAGAATGGAAGGGGTCAATAACAAAAAGTGAATGGAAAGAGAACTTGGAAAAGTGGATGGCTGGATGGAAGGACAACGTCCAGAATTCAGTAAGGGCCCCTTCCTATGATGCTGCACAGGCAGAAGGTAGTGTCAAGAGACATCAAAACCTTCAGAAAATTTTTATGAGTTTAGTTGAGCCAAACTGATGATAGGAAGCAATATCAACAGATTGAAAAATGCTCCAGAGGGTGTAGTTTATTTTATATCAGAATAAAAGGAGGAGACATAAGGAGGGTTACATGAAATCCACTGGTGGTAAATTAAGTCAAGATAAAAGCAAACTGAGAAATTTCTGGGGTTGGATAAGAAGGCAAAATAAAGAAATCTATTTCCTTTACATTGGTGGGTACAGGAGAGTCAATAACTAACATTTACAGCACAGAGATGGGATGCAGGGAACAAGATAATGAGGGTTCTGTGGTCTGGAGCTCTGGTACAGCAGTTGTGCCTTGAGGGGTCTGGAAAAGATAACTCCTATTTCAAAGGCATGTTACCTTAGATGTGAAAAAACATCGACAGACTTACTTAAGGTAAAAAAAAGGACCTTTGCCAAGGAAGCTATAAGCCTAAAATATGACTACCCACCATGACTGACTGTTAGGAATCTTTATGTTCAGAACACCCTATATCAGTGATGGCGAACCTTTTGAGCTCGGCATGTCAGCATTTTGAAAAACCCTAACTTAACTCTGGTGCCGTGTCACATACAGAAATTTTTTGATATTTGCAACCATAGTAAAACAAAGACTTATATTTTTGATATTTATTTTATATATTTAAATGCCATTTAACAAAGAAAAATCAACCAAAAAAATGAGTTCGCGTGTCACCTCTGACACGCGTGTCATAGGTTCGTCATCACTGCCATATATGGTTACTTTCAGTCCCTGAGTTTGTACAGCCCGCAATGCAAGCCTCCCCCGAGCTTGTCGGGTTTGGTACGTGGCCCCTTTTTCGTCCACAGTAGAAATGGGTGAGGGCAGGGAGCCTGAGGTGGGGAACATGGGGCAGTATAAACAGCTAGTGTCAGTGTGGGAGCCTGAAGCAGCTGATCTGTCAGCATCCAGGGACTGCAAGAGTCCAGAGAGGGGCAGAGGCAGCAGGGGTAATTAGCGGCTGATGGCTGCTCCTGGCTCTTCAGCTGCTCACCCTCCCAGAATGCCCACCAGCCTGCTGTGCATGGAACAGCTGCCCTCTGGGTTACAGAGGAGGCTCATTCCAAGCGTACCCTGTGGAGAAAGGCCACTGATCCTGGTAGACCTGCCCACAGCCAGGAGGTTCTAAATCTCGCTTCAGTCCCAGCACGGTGCCAAAAAGAGAGACAACACTTAACAAGAGTGAATAGCTTGTAAGTCAAAATGAAGTAAAAACACAAATTTGGACATTAAAATTTATTTGAATTTATATTAAAAATGGAAATATTCTACTTAAATAATAATTCATCTGGGTCTTCTTGTACAATACAAACTTCTTCCATGGGAGTCTGCTGATTTTGAGGCCAGCAACTCTTCTCACATGTGTAAATTAGAACTGTTCCAAATTCCACAGAAAGACCTGAAAAATATAACAAAGTCAGGATCCCAGCAAAGAGCAACTGTTATGAGATACACTCAATATTTGCGTTTGCTTAGTGGATAGAGTCCACTCTGGAGCAAGACTTCAGGTTTGTATTCCAGCTCTACCACTTTCAGCAAGTGACTTCACCTCTGTGTAATAATGATTAGATTCATCTCAATGTTGTGAGGGGGATTAAATAAACTAGTCCAGCCCTAACCGGTTTGGCTCAGTGGATAGAGCATCGGCCTGCGGACGCAAGGGTCTCAGGTTCGATTCTGGTCAAGGGCATGTACCTTGGTTGCGGGCACATCCCCAGTAGGGAGTGTGCAGGAGGCAGCTGATCGATGTTTCTAACTCTCTATCCCTCTCCCTTCCTCTCTGTAAAAAAATCAATAAAAATATTAATAAATAAATAAATAAATAAACTATTCCATGTAAGATACTTATAACACATCGTGGCACATGTTATATGCTTACCATCAAACAAAGAGATTAAGTAATTAGATGATAGAAGGAAAGGAGAAAGATGGCTCAATATCAGGATAACTGATACAAGGAGTGATTTCAACTTACAAGCTGAAAAAATAATTACGTAAAGCAAAAACAGTGTTCACTAACTTTCACTCACAATACAGTCACACTCTTTCCTACATTAAGTGACCACTGATGACAAAAAGCAGATTTAACAGGGAAATATAATTTAAAAATAAACGAAAATCGAAACAAGTCTTCATTACAGCTGTCTAGACCATCTGACATTTAAAAATACATCACTCCAACAGAAGACACTACCACCAAGAAAGGACTCAGGCAAAAAATAGAAAATAAATCCTAAGAGTTATAGAAATTTGTCAGTGGATGGAGCCATGAAGAATGGTACCAAGGAAACATGAGCAATACAACTCCTGCTAATATCAGAAAAGGAAGACAGGACAACAGGATGAGGTGGATACCTGGTTTGAAGCAGCCCAGGGGAAAAATGTAGACAGGTTTAACGGAAAGAAAATGATCAAAGCCTGACGACAGAAGACCAAACTAGAGCTGATTTGGGGGAAATAACCTCGTGTATTTGAAATAATTTCTAACAAGCATGTGCAAAAGCATTTGCAGAGGACAGGAGAAGGCTGGAGCCTCAGAACTATGAACCACCAGGTTAGGAAAAAAGGTAGTACACGAAATAAAATACCACCTGGCTGGTGTGGCTCATGGTTGAACTTTGACCTATGAATCAGGAGGTCACGGTTCGATTCCTGGTCAGGGCATATGCCCTGGTTGCGGGCTCGATCCCCAGTGTGGGGCATGCAGAAGGCAGATGATCAATGATTCTCTCTCATCAATGATGTTTCTGTCTCTCTCTCGCTTTCCCCTCCTCTCTGAAATCAATAAATACATAACGAAAAAAAGAAATAAAATACTGAGTACCTGAGTAGTGATACTGAGCACCTGAGTAGTGTACATGAAGGCTGAGCTCAGAGACATGTCACAGTTGGGAGGTTATGGAGGGGGTCAGAAAAAGAAGAAACATGAAGGTCAAAACAGCCCATTAAACATCTAAAGAAAAATATCTGAAAGCACAAGGAACAGAAAAGACAGGTGAAACCTAATTATAGGCAGAAAGGGAAAACTTGAGAGAATCTCAATGAATGCAGAGGTAAAGGAAAAAGATGTTAAAACATGGATTTCAGAGGGTAAGGTGACTAAAGCAACTGGTGTTGCTTCAGCAGAAAAGCTACGTGCAACAAAACATATTCAGAAATTAAAAGAAAGTAAAATATATTGGTCCAAAAACCCATCTTGTCCCATGATAAAAGGACTATAGAACAATTATAGAATAGGACAGCAAGATGTAACTAGTTTAGTGACTGGACTTCATGAATAAAGAAAATTCTACAGGTGTCCTAGCATGTTAGTTACAAAGGGGGAAAATAGGTTTTCTAAAAAGCAACATTTAATACCAAAAGATCTATATTTATAAAAGGCTAATATGCTAAATGTCCGACCTTCTGGGTAATGATGTCACATAGCAACGCCCGGCTTCCTCTCCCTAGCGACTAGCCTCCTTGCAGTTTCTTCAGCCCAGGAACACAACTTGCTCAAAGTCACTGATCATCAGAGAGATGCAAATCAAAACGACAATGAGGCATCACCTCACAGTTGTCAGAATGGGTACCATCAATAAATCAACAAATGACAAAGTGCTGGCCAGGACGTGGAGAAAAAGGAACCCTAGTACACTGCTGGTGGGAATGAAGACGGGTGCAGCCATTATGGAAAACGGTATGGAGTTTTCTCAAAAAATTAAATATGGAACTGTCATTTGACCCTGTGATCCCACTTCTAGGAATATATCCTAAGAAACCCAAAGTACCAATCAGAAAGAATGTATGTACCCCTATGTTCATAGCAGAGCAATTAACAATAGCTAAGATCTGGAAACAGTTGAAGTACCCATCAATAAATGAGTGAATGAAAAAGCTTTGGTACATTTATACCATGGAACACTATGGAGCAGTAAAAAAGAAGAATATCTTATCCTTTGAGAGAGCATGGAGGGACCTGGAGAGTATCATTATAAGTGAAATAAGTCAGTCAGAGAAAGACAAGTATCCCATGATCTCACTCATATGTGGAATTTAAGTAACAAAATAAACTGATGAACAGAGTGGATCCAGAGACATGGAAGCAAGGAACAGAGTGCGGAATTTCAGAGGCGAGGGATGGTAGGTGGGTGGAAAGTAATCAACCAAAGACTTTCTATGCATATATGCATAACCCATGGACACAGACAATAGGGTGGTGAAGGCCTGGGGCAGGGGGTGGAGGTTGGGGGCAGGCTGACGGGGGTCAATGGGGAAAAAAGAGGGTATATGTAATACTTTCAACAATAAAGATTTATTAAACCAAAAAAAAGAAAATGCAAATGAAAAGTATGATAAACATAAAGCATAACAAAAGATGATACATATAAAAACAAACTTAGCCTTAACAGGTTTGGCTCAATGGATAGAGCGTCGGCCTGCGGACTCAAGGGTCCCAGGTTCGATTCCGGTCAAGGGCATGTACCTTGGTTGCGGGCACATCCCCAGTGGGGGGTGTGCAGGAGGCAGCTGATGGATGTTTCTCTACCATTGATGTTTCTAACTCTCTATCCCTCTCTCTTCCTCTCTGTAAAAAGTCAATAAAATATATTTAAAAAAAAATAAAAAATAAAAACAAACTCAGTACTTACAATAAATTGAGTAACCTTAAAAAATAAACAAATAGAAGAATTTGGAGAAACCACGAAGGCGGCATAGGTTAATGCCGGAGATTGCTGCCTCAAATAACCACTTCAGAAAAACAACTAAAGACAGAACGGACATCATCCAGAACCACAGGAAGGCTGGCTGAGTGGAAATTCTACAACTAGGAGGAAAGAGAATATCATACCCAGACTCAGAGGCGGCGCAGTGCTGAAGTGAAATACTCAGGTGCGGAGTGCGCGTGAGCGGGCTGGCGGCGGAGGGTGCGGTTGTTGTTTTCAATCGAGAGGGAGTTTCAGACTCTGAGCTCAAGATCCGGGCGAGTCCCTAGGGACCCAGACTCAAACGGGAGAAGCGGGACTGTCTGGCTTCGGTCAGAACTCGAAGGCAGCTTTCTCTCCGAGGTTTGCAGCTGTTGCTGGGACTCTGTGAGGCAAAGCCCCTAGGGACTGAACTGAGAGCAGCCATAACTGCTCGCTCCTGCCCGCCCTGTAGATCCCTGGGGACCCGCCCTGCCCAAGCCCTGCTCAGAGCCATTTGCCAGATAGCCTCAGGCAAATGCTAGATTAGCACCGCCCTAGAGATCCAGCACAGAAGCTCTCCCACTGCAGACACAGTGGACTCTCATAGCCAGTTAGCCTGGAGGTCAAATCACCCCCGGTATTGCCGACATCAATCAAGGCTTAAGTACAACAAGACTGCGCACAAAGACCACTAGGGGGTGTACCAAGAAAGCATAAAAAATGCGGAGACAAAGAAACAGGACAAAACTGTCAATGGAGGATATTGAGTTCAGAACCACACTTTTAAGGTCTCTTAAGATCTATCTAGAAGCCGCCGATAAATGTAGTGAGATCCTCAAGAAAACTAATGAGACCCTCGATGTTATGATAAAGAACCAACTAGAAATTAAGCATACACGGACTGAAATAACGAATACTATACAGACTCCCAACAGCAGACCAGAGGAGCGCAAGAATCAAGTCAAAGATTTGAAATGCGAAGAAGCAAAAAACACCCAACCAGAAAAGCAAAATGAAAAAAGAATCCGAAAATACGAAGATAGTGTAAGGAGCCTCTGGGACAGCTTCAAGTGTACCAACATCAGAATTATAGGGGTGCCAGAAGATGAGAGAGAGCAACATATTGAAAACCTATTTGAAGAAATAATGACAGAAAACTTCCCCCACCTGGTGAAAGAAATATAGACTTACAGGTCCAGGAAGCGCAGAGAACCCCAAACAAAAGGAATCCAAAGAGGACCACACCAAGACACATCATAATTAAAATGCCAAGAGCAAAAGACAAAGAGAGAATCTTCAAAGCAGCAAGAGAAAGAAACTCAGTTACCTACAAGGGAATACCCATACGACTGTCAGCTGATTTCTCAACAGAAACTTTGCAGGCCAGAAGGGAATGGCAAGAAATATTCAAAGTGATGAATACCAAGAACCTACAACCAAGATTACTTTATCCAGCAAAGCTATCATTCAGAAGTGAAGGTCAGATAAAGAGCTTCACAGATAAGGAAAAGCTAAAGGAGTTCATCACCACCAAACCAGTATTATATGAAATACTGAAAGGTATCCTTTAAGAAGAGGAAGAAAAAGAAAAAGGTAAAGATACAAATTATGAACAACAAACATGCATCTATCAACAAGTGAATCTAAGAATCAAGTGAATAATCTGGTGATCATAATAGAATCAGGGACATAGAAAGGGAATGGACTGACTATTCTTGGGGGGGAAAGGGGTGTGGGAGATGCGGGAAGAGACTGGACAAAAATCGTGCACCTATGGATGAGGACAGTGGGTGGGGAGTGAGGGCGGAGGGTGGGGCGGGAACTGGGAGGAGGGGAGTTATGGGGGGGAAAAAGAGGAACAAATGTAATAATCTAAACAATAAAGATTTAATTAAAAAAAATAAAATGAAAAAAATAAACAAATAGCCCTGGCTGGTTTGGATCAGTAGGTAGAGCGTCGGCCTGCAGACTGGAGGGTCCCAGGTTCGATTCCAGCCAAGAACACACGCCTGGGTTGCGGGCTCAATCCCCAGTAGGGGGCGCGCAGGAGGCAGCTGATCAATGACTCTCATCATTGATGTTTCTCTCTCTCTCCCCCTCTCCCTTCCTCTCTGAAATCAATAAAAAATATCTCTCTATATAAAATCCTAATATGCAAAGTGTCCCCTTGGGAGTTCAACCAGGAGACCAGGAGTTTGATTGCTCACCATGACGTCCACTGACCACCAGGAAGTGGAACGGAAAGAAGGCAGGCCCCGGCCAGCAGCCTGAAGGCCCTGATCGGCCCTGATCACTGCCCAGGCCTAGGGACCCTACCCGTGCATGAATTTCATGCACTGGGCCTCTAGTTTATATATATATATAAAAAATAAAATAAAATAAAATAAAAAACAGCCTAACAACAACAAAATAAACTATTATTAAAAAACAATTAGCCCTCGCCCTAACCGGTTTGGCTTAGTGGATAGAACGTCGGCCTGTGGACTGAAAGGTCCCAGGTTTGATTCTGGTCAAGGGCATGTACCTTGGTTGCGGGCACATCCCCAGTAGGGGGTGTGCAGGAGGAAGCTGGTCGATGTTTCTCTCTCATCGATGTTTCTGACTCTCTATCCCTTTCCCTTCCTCTCTGTAAAAAATCAATAAAATATATTTTAAAAAAAAAAAATCAGCCCTGGCTGGTTTGACTCAGTGGATAAGGCATCCGACTGCAAAGTGAAAGGTCCCAGATTCAATTCTGGTCAAGAGCACGTGCCCGGGTTGCAGGCTCAATTCCCATTTGGGGGCGTGCAGGAGGCAACTGATCGGTGATTCTGTCTCATCATTGATGTTTCTATCTCTCTCTCTCTCCCTTTTCCTTCCTCTCTGAAATCTATAAGAATATATTTTAAAAAAAAAGTTAAAGCCTCTGTCCATATAAATCTTCATAACATCTTTATTTGTAACTGCCCCATGTGGGAACACATTATAATTAAAAAAATGTCCATCAATAACAAAGTGTGATATATCCATAAAATAGCAATCAGCAGCTATAAGATGCGATCTATTGCTCTAGTGGCCGAGTGGTTGGAGTGTCAGCCCAGACACCAAAGGGTCCCACGTTTGATTCCTGGTCAAGGCCATGTGCCTGAGTTGTAGGTTCAATCCCTGGCCAGGTTGGGATGTGTGGGGGAGACAACCGATCGATATGTCTCTCTCACAGCGATGCTTCTCTCTCTCTCTCTCTGTAAAAAATCAATAAAAAAAATCCTTGGGTGAGGATTAAAAAAAGAAAAAAGAAAAAAAGGTGTGATCTATTGATATACAATATATGAATGTATCTCAAAGTAATTATTAGTAAAAATAAACAAACAAAAAGTAAATGATTCCATTTATAAAATTTCTAGAAAATGCAAACTAATCTATAATGAAAAGTCAATCGGGTTAACAGAAGGGGTAAAACAGGATACAAAGTGCTTGAGAAAACTTCTGAGAGTGATGAACACATTCATAACTTTGACACTGGCAGTGATGATTTCCTGTGTATACATATGTCAATGCTTAG
Source organism: Myotis daubentonii (assembly GCF_963259705.1). Taxonomy (NCBI): domain Eukaryota; kingdom Metazoa; phylum Chordata; class Mammalia; order Chiroptera; family Vespertilionidae; genus Myotis; species Myotis daubentonii. The sequence continues at coordinate 27,169,010 of NC_081854.1, forward strand.
CAGACTGCACACCTAAAATATATAGTTTTGTTATATGCCATTACATCTCAATAAAGCTATTTGCAAAAAATTCTAATATATTAAAATGGAAAAAATTACCCAAGTATATCAGAAAGAATGAGAGGCTATAAAACAGTATACCTATTTTTGTCCAAAAAACTGTTTTACATGTGTATACACATAAAATGTTTAGAGGAAAGTATAAGAAAATAAACTTGCAATAAAAAAAGTTTCTTCTAGCCCTAACCGGTTTGGCTCAGTGGATACAGCGTCGGCCTGCGGACCGAGAGGTCCCAGGTTCGATTCCGGTCAAGGGCATGTACCTTGGTTGCAGGCACATCCCCTGTAGGAGGTGTGCAGGAGGCGGCTGATCGATGTTTCTCTCTCATTGATGTTTCTAACACTCTATCCCTCTCCCTTCCTCTTTGTAAAAAAAAATCAATAAAATATATTAAAAAAAAAAAAAGTTTCTTCTAGCCCTGGCCAGTGCGCCTCAGTTAGTTAGATGGGCGTCATCCTGTGCACTGAAAGGTTGTTGGGTTTAATTCCTGGCCATGTGACTGGGTTGTGGGCGTGATCCCCAGTGAGGGGTGTGTAGGAGGCAGCCAAGCAATGTTTCACTTTCACATTCACATCGGATGTTTCTCTCTCTCTCGAAAAATCTATTAAAAAAGAAAAGTTCCTGCGGGAGGGTGGGAGTGGAGGGCAAAAAAGAAAAAGAAAAAGAAAAAGTTCCCTCTAGTAACTGACATTAGGAAGGCCTTTACTTCTTTTTGTTTTTTTTAATCCTCACCTGTGGTTTTTGTTTCCCTTTTTTTTTTTTTTAAAGAGAAGAGAGAGGGAAACATTGATGTGAGAGACAATAGGTTGCCTCCTGCATGAGCCCTGACCAGGGCCTGGGCCAGGGAGAAGCCTGCAACCAAGGTATGTGCTTTTGACTGGAATTCAACCTGGGACCCTTCAGTCTGCAGGCTGACACTCTATCCACTGAGTCAGACCGGCTAGGGCTTCTTTTTGTTTTGTTTTTTAAGATTTAATATATATTTTTTTGATTTCAGAGAGCAAGGAAAGGGAGAGACAGAAACATCAATGATGAGAGAGAATCATTGTATGACTGCCTCCTGTACAGGACATTTTTTTATTATTATTGATTTGAGAGAGAAAGAGAGACAGAGAGAGAAAGAGAGGGAAACATCAATGATGAGAAACATCTACCAGTTGCGAAACATCAATGATGAGAAACATCTACCAGTTGCTTCCTGTGGGTGACCTCCTGGGATGGAACCACAACCTAGGTATATGCCCTAGGGAATCGAACCCACAACATCTGGGTGTACGGGACGACACTCCAACCAACTAAGCCACCCAGCCAGGGTCTTTTCATTTTTTTCTAAAAATAACTATAATCATGTAAATGCAATTTGTAAAAGATGATGAGAGAGCAACACTGATTGGCTGCCTCCTGCACACCCTTACTGGGGTTTGAGCCCGTAATCCAGGCATGTGCCCTTGACCGGAATAAAACCCAAAGACCCTTCAGTCTGCTCTATCCACTGAGCCAAACCGGATAGGGTGAGATGAAAGTAATTTTAAGGACAGAAAATAGTGTGGCTTTAAATCAACTAAATTGTTATCAGTGCATTCATTAGATTGACTGAATTATAAATTTCCTTACCATAATTTCAATTTCCCAAATTTTCTGTAATATGCTTATATTTTATTAATAAGTAAAACAAAATAGTCTTTCATTTAAAAATAATTCCAATTTAGTGTCATAAATCCACAAACTCAAATTAATAAAGGGCTTATTACCTAAATTAGCACTTCTTAGTATGCTGACCAGTGCTGGCATAAGCTGAAACTCAAATGTCCTTTGGGCTCCACAGTGGCTGCAGGCTGGGAGCTCAGTGGCTTCTGATGTATGGCAGGTCAAAAACAGTGGTTGTCCACTCCAGGAATACCTAGGCACCGAAACAAAAAACACAGAGTCAGGAGCACATACAAGTCACATTGCAACATCTAAGAGCTCACTTTGCAAACTTTGTTTCTTTCTTGCAGAGTACCAGGCCTAAGCCAGAGAAAAAGAAAAGCCATAGGCTCACAACACCAGCAGCAAGCCTGTAAAGCATGGCAAGATACTGAAGTTTTATCAATACTTGATTCAAAGTTTGGATGAAGGCACAAAAGCCAATGTGGAACTTAATCTAAATAAAAATGCCACAAAGCCCAGATTCAGCTCAACTGCAAATTAAATCGACTCAGACCTCCTCACTACTGGCATGCCCTTCTAAGGAGTAAATATTTACTTTAGTAACTACCTTTCTTCAACATATAATTTCTGGTAAACAATTTTTAAAAAAAAGTTATTAGATATGCAAAGAAGCAGAAAAATTTAATCCAGCCCTAACTGGTTTGGCTCAGTGGATAGAGCATCGGCCTGCAGACTGAAGGGTCCCAGGTTCGATTCTGGTCAAGGGCATGTACCTTGGTTGCGGGCATATCCCCAGTAGAAGGTGTGCAGGAGGCAGCTGATCGATGTTTCTCTCTCATTGATGTTTCTAACGCTTTATCCCTCTCCCTTCCTCTCTGTAAAAAACCAATAAAATATGTTAAAAAAAAAATTAATCCATAAGGCAAGTCAATACAAGGAGACCCATAGACAAGATAATGGTATTATCAGAAAAAGATTTTATAAAATACCAGTAATACACATGTAAAAAAATCTAGAAGGAAAGGTGACCATGCAATAAACAGATTAGGAATTTAACATAGAAATGGAAATGACAAGACTGAAACAGAAATGTGGTATCAGAAATAACTTCATTCAATAAAGGAAAATAGTAAACTGGAAACAAAAAAATCTGTATGTCTGAGGAAAATAGAAATATCCAAAATGAAACAAAAAGTGAAAATTTAAAACAAAAGGAAAAAAAGCTTTAAAAATCATGAGACAATTTCATATAATCTAACATGCAATTCACTAGAGTCCTAGATGGAAAGATAGAAAAAATATTTGAAAATAATGACCAAAATTTTTCCAAAATTAATGAAAAGTAATTAACCCATAAATCCAAAAAGCTCAGCAAATCCCAGGCAGAATAAATTGAAACACACAAATTCTAAAGTACACAAAGTGTAAATATATGTTAAAAACAGAACAAGAAACAATAAGAATTTCTAATGGATACACTAAAGAAGATAATAGAACAAAATCTTTTCAGTACTGAAAGAAAAAAGTAAAAAGTAATATTTATATCTAATAAAAATATCCATTAAAAAAATATTAATGCATTTTTAGACAGACATAACCTAAAGACTGTCTCCAAGTCTTCACTTCAAAAAAATAATTAAAATAAGTTCTTCAGACAAATAGCACCTGGAAGCCTATATCTGCATGCAGAAATGTAGAGCACCAAAAGGTTAAATAGGTGAATAAATAGAAAAGCCCTTCTAACAGGTATTTTTATTTCATTTTGCACACGTACATTTCTTTTATTTAAAAACTGTTGATTGCCAGAACCGGTTTGGCTCAGTGGATAGAGCGTCAGCCTGCGGACTGAAGGGTCCCAGGTTCGATTCCAGTCAAGGGCATGTACCTGGGTTGTGGGCACATCCCCAGTAGGAGATGTGCAGGAGGCAGCTGATCGATGTTTCTCTCTCATCGATGTTTCTAACTCTTTATCTCTCTCCCTTCCTCTTTGTAAAAAATCAATAAAATATATTTAAAAAAATAAAAAAATAAAAACTGTTGATTATTTAAAGCAAAAATAATAATGTTTATGGGGTATATAGCATCTATAGAAGTGGATATATGAAAACAAGATCACAAAGGGCAGGGGAAAGGTAAATGGGAATCTGGATGGGTTCTCAGCTCATGGGAGTAAACTACTAAGTGAAGGTAGACTAATAAGTCAAAGCTGTACATTATAATCACTAAAGCAAGCACTAAAAAGGCTACAGAGCTATTACAGAAAGTTAGGAAAGGAGATAAAATCATAAACCATCTCCGCTGGTGTGGTTCAGTGGTTGAGCATCAACCTATATAATTAAAATAAGTTCACAGTTTGATTCCTGGTCAGGGCACATGCCTGGATTGCGGGCTCTAACCGCAGTGGGGAGCGTGCAGGAGGCAACTGATCAATGATTCTCTCTCATCATTGATGTTTTTTTTTCTTTCTCTCCCTCCCCCTTCCTATCTAAAACCAATAAAAATATATTTGAAAAAATCATAAACTAAAAAAACTCAATTCACTGAAAAGAAGGTTAACCAAAATGGAAAACAGGTGCAAAATAAACAAAGGGAAAAAATCCAATTCCAGAATGATTAAAATTAACCCACCATCACCAGTAATTACATTAAAGGACTAAAAACCACATAGCCCTGGCCAGTGTGGTAAGTGGTTAAAGCACTGGCCCTTGTAACAAAGGGTCTTAGGTTTGATTCCAGGTCAAGGGCATGTACCTGGGTTGCAAGTTCAATGAGGCAACCAATTACTGTGTCTCTCTCACATCGATGTGTTTCTCTCTCTTTCTCTTTCTCTCCTCCCCTGGGCCCTCCCTTCCACTCTCTGTAAAAATCAATGGAAAAAATATGCTCAGGTGAGGATTACAAAAAAAACACACAAAACATGTAAAAGGCAAAAGGCAAACAGCCTGAATTTTAAAAAGGCAAAACCCATATATTTAAGCTGCTTAAGAAAAATATTTTAGATTATTACCTCACACCTGTTAGAATGGCTATTATCAAAAAGAAATAACAGCCTGGCCTATGTGGCTCAGTAGGTTGGGTGTCATCCTGTGCACTCAAAGGTTGCTGGTTTGATTCCAGGACAGGGCACATGCTCAGGTTGTGGGCCACATCCCCAGTAGGGGGTGTGTAGGAGGCAGCTGATCCTGCTTCCCTTTCACATCGATGTTCCTCTCTCTAAAAATCAATAAAAATATATATGTTTAAAAGACACAGAAAATATATGCACCCCTATGTTCATAGCAGCACAATTCACCATAGCTAAGATCTGGAAACAGCCTAAGTGCCCATCAGTAGATGAATGGATTAGAAAACTGTGGTACATCTACACGATGGAATACTATGCTGCTGTAAAAAGGAAGGAACTCTTACCATTTGCAACGTCATGGATGGAACTGGAGAGCATTATGCTAAGTGAAATAAGCCAGTCAATAAAGGAAAAATACCACATGATCTCACTCATTCATGGACAATAGAGACCATTATAAACTTTTGAACAATAATAGATACAGAGGCAGAGCTGCCTCAAACAGATTGTCAAACTGCAGCGGGAAGGCCGGGGAGGGTTGGGGGGCAGGAGGTAGGGGGGTAAGAGATCAACTAAAGGACTTGTATGCATGCATATAAGCATAACCAATGGACATAAGACACGGGGTGATAGGGGAGGCTAGGGGACTGTCTAGGGCGGGGGGATAAAATGGATACATATGTAATACCCTTTGTAATACTTTAAGCAATAAAAATAAATAAATAAATAAATAAATAAATAAATAAATAAATAAATAAATAAATAAATAAAAGACACAGAAAGAACAAGTATTGGTGAGGATGTGAAGAAAAGGGAACTTTGTGGACCGGTGGTGGGAAGGTAAATTGGTGCAACCAACATGGAAAACAGTACGGAGGTTCCTCAAAAATTCAAAACAGATCTACCATATGATGCAGCAATTCCACTTCTGGGTATTTATCCAAAGAAGATAAACACACTAACTTGAAAAGATATGTGATGCACCCCCATGTTCATTGCAGCATTACTTCTTAAAAAATATATTTTATTGATTTTTTACAGAGAGGAAGGGAGAGGGATAGAAAGAAACATCGATGAGAGAGAAACATTGATCAGCTGCCTCCTGCACACTCTCCACTGGGGATGTGCCCACAACCAAGGTACATGCCTTTGACCAGAATCGAACCTGGGACCCTTCGGTCCGCAGGCTGACGCTCTATCCACTGAGCCAAACTGGTTAGGGCCATTGCAGCATTATTTATACTAGCCAAGATATGGAAACAACGTAAATGTCCATCAATGGATAAATTGGTAAAGAAATTATGGTATAGCCCTGGCTGATTTGCCCAGGTTGTGGGCTTGATCCTTAGTAGGAGGCATGCAGGAGGCAGCCCATCAATGATTCTCTCTCATCATTAATGCTTCTCTCTCTCTCTCCCTTTCCCTTCCTCTCTGAAACAAAATTAAAAAGTAATTGTGCTTTAAGTGTGTATATGTGTGTGTGTATATATATGTGTGTGTGTGTGTGTGTGTGTGTGTGTGTGTATCTACACTAATAAAAGAGAAACATGGTAATTGGCATACGACTGCTACCCTTTTCATTGGCTAATCAGCGAGATATGCAAATTAACTGTCAGCCAAGATGGCGGCCGACAGCCAGGCAGCTTGAAACTAACATGAGGCTTGTTTGCCTCAGTGACGGAGGATCGTTGGAGGAAACCAACATTCCCCGCCTGTGGCTGCAGGCCTCTGAGCGGGCAGTTTAAGAAACATCGTAACAAATACCGCCGGACTTCAGCCAACAGATTCGCAACATTGTAAGCAAAGGCCAGAAACCTACTTTCAGCGGCGGAGGCCTAAGAGCTGGAGCCAAGCCTCAAGGTAAAGCTGGCCCAGAATAAAAAAAAAAGAAAAAAAGGAGCGGTTGGGAACTTCAGTCACTCCCAGCCTGAAAACAGCCCTCAGCCCCTCACCCAGACTGGCCAGGCACCCCAGTGGGGACCCCCACCCTGATCCAGGACACCCTTCAGGGCAAACCAGCCCGCCCCACCCATGCACCAGGCCTCTACCCTATATAGTAAAAGGGTAATATGCCTCCCAGCAACGGGATCAGCGTGACAGGGGGCAGCGCCCAAACCCCCTGATCGCCCTGCGGCTCTGTGACAGGGGGCGGGGCCCCAACCCCCTGAGCAGCCCTGCTCTGTGCCTGATAGGGGGGAGCTCCCCAACCACCCCCCCCCCCACAGGCCCTGCTCTGTGAGTGATGGGGTAGAGCCATAACCTCCCCATCGGCCCTGCCCTGAGTGTGAGAGTGGCGGCGCCCCAACCCCCTGATCGGCCCTGCTCTGTGGGTGATAGAGGGTGGTGCCCCAACCCCCTGATGGGCCCTGCTCTGTGTGTGACGGGGGCAGTGCCCCAACCCCCTGATTGGCCCTGCTCTGTGCGTGACAGGGGGTGGTGCCGCAACCTCCCCATCGACCCTGCCTTGAGTGTGACAGGGGACGGTGCCCCAACCCCCCAATTGGCCCTACCCTGAGCGTGACTGAGGGTGGCATCACAACCTCCCAATCTGCCCTGCTCTGTGCATGACGGGGAGGCGCCCCAACTCCCCAATCGGCCCTGCTCTGAGCCCGACCAGGGGCTGCACCTAGGAATTGGGCCTGCCCTCTGCCACCCGGGAGCAGGCCTAAGCCAGCAGGTCGTTATCTCCCAAGGGGTCCCAGACTGCGAGAGGGCACAGGCCGGGCTGAGGGACCCCCCTCTCCCCCAGTGCACAAATTTTTGTGCACCGGGCCTCTAGTATCCTATATAATAAAAGCCCAGCAACCAAACCGCAGAACAACCAGAACGAGTGGTCGACCAGTCGCTATGACGCACACTGACCACCAGGGGGAAGACGCTCAACACAGGAGCTGCCCCCTGGTAGTCAGTGAGCTACCACAGTGGGAGCACAGCTTGGCTGACTGGGATGAGCGGCTGCTCTCTCCGAAAACCCTGGGCCAACAGGCAGGAACCCAGGCTGTGATTGTTGCCTTCTTGCTCCAGGCTCCTCCTCCTCCTCACTCCCTGCTGCCTCCTCTGGAGGCCTGCAGGTTGTGCAGTGCTGCCGCCAGGCTCGCAGAGCTGACCCTGGAGGCTTGGAAGCGGGTTCATGGCTGCCACAGGACTGAGGCCTACTCTGCCATCTCTCAGTGCTACTCTCCCTGGGCCCAGCTCCTACTGGGGCCCCTGGAGAGGCAAGTGCTCCGGCTCCACGCAAGATGCCGGACCAGGGAGTAGCCGCTAAGAGGATGGGTCCACAGCCGCTCAGCTGACTGGGATGAGCAGTGGTGCTCCCACAGCGGCAGATCCCTGCAGGCCACGCCCCCCACCAGTGCATGATTCCCATGCACTGGGCCTCATTCACTTAAAAGAATGAATATTTCCATTTATGTAAAGATGGACTGACTCTAAGCGAAATAAGTCAGAGAAAGATAAATACCATGTGATCTCTCTGATATGCAGAATTAATCTAAAAGAAAACAAAAACCAAGCTCATAGATACAGAAAGCAGTCTGGTCATTGCCAGAGGTGGAGGTTGGGAGGTAGGCAAATAGGTGAACTGTTTTTGTTTACTTTTTAGTTTAAATAAGTTGATAACTTATATAAAAATATACTTTATATTTAATATAAGAAAAGAAGTCAAAAATAAAAGAGTGAACAAAGACTAAACAAAAGGAGGTTAGTGTGGCTATATTAGCATCAGACAAAATGCATTCAAAGGAAGGAGTATGAGCAGAAATAAATAGGAACATGTCATAATTATAATACCGCCAGTTCCTCAGATAAATATAATAACACTAAGTGTACATAACTTAAAACAGCACCAAAATGCATGAGACAAAATGACAGGAGAAAAAGCTATCCATAATCATAGTTGGAGGTTTTAACATTCCTCTCCCAGTAAGAGATAAGAAGACAACACTAATCCCATATAATAAAAGCCTAGTGGCGTCACATGTGGTATCATCACAAGATGGCCGGCAGGGGAGGGCAGTTGTGGGCAATCAGGCCGGCAGGGGAGGGCAGTTGGAGACCATCAGGCCGGCAGGAGAGGGCAGTTGGGGGCAATCAAGCTGGCAGGGGAGGGCAGTTGGGGACCATCAGGCCGGCAGGAGAGGGCAGTTGGGGGCAATCAAGCTGGCAGGGAGCAGTTAGGTGTCAATCAGACTGGCCGGGGAGCGGTTAGCAGGGGTGGGCAAACTTTTTGACTCGAGGGCCACAATGGGTTCTTAAACTGGACTGGAGGGCCGGAACAAAAGCATGGATGGAGTGTTTGTGTGAACTAATATAAATTCAAAGTAAACATCATTACATAAAAGGGTACGGTTTTTTTTTTTTTTTAGTTTTATTCATTTCAAACGGGCCGGATCCGGCCCGCGGGCCGTAGTTTGCCCACGGCTGGTTAGGGAGTGATCAGGCTGGCAGGCAGAAACAGTTAGGGGCAATTAGTCCCGAATTGTGAGAGGGATGTCTGAAAAAAAGCCTAAGGGACTGGTCAACTGGTTGCTATGACGCACACTGACCACCAGGGGCAGATGCTCAACACAGGAGCTGCCCCCTGGTGGTCAGTGCACTCCTATAGTGGGAGCGGCTCTGCCCAGATTCTGGCAGGCCATGCTGAGGGACCACACTGGTGCATGAACAATTGGCTATTCACATGGAAAAAAATAAACCTTGATCCTCATATGTCATATATTAAAATTTACTGAAAATGGATTACAGACCTATATGTAAAAACTGAAACTAGCCGAACCGGTTTGGCTCGGTGGACAGAGCATCGGCCTGCGGACTCAGGGATCCCAGGTTCGATTCCGGTCAAGGGCATGTACCTTGGTTGCAGGCACATCCCCACTGGGGGGCGTGCATGAGGCAGCTGATCATTCTCTCTCATCGATGTTTCTATCTCTCTCTCTCTCCCTTCCTCTCTGTAAAAAAATCAATAAAATATATTTTTAAAAAATCAATAAAATATATTAAAAAACAACAACAAAAAAACTGAAACTAAAAGTTTCTACAAGAAAACACAGAAAAAACCCTTCTTTATCTTGGTTTAGGCAGAACTTTCTCAAGCAAAACAAAAACAAAAAACCAGCCTCTCCACCATCTGGGAACAGGAACTCTAAAACAACAAATATGTCTGGAAGGCTGCTGGCTGTAAGTGGGGTCTCTAGAACACAGCTCTTCTTTCTTATTTTTAAACTAGTGGCCCAGTACACAACATTCATGCACATTAAAAGGGAATTAATTAGAGGAAATATTTTAATATTGCTATATACCCTTTCTCTATAATATGTGTCAGAGATGAAAGAAAATTAGTAAAATGTATATGAAAATCTCCCTCCTGTCAGAGTCTAGGATGTGCCGCGGGACCCAGAGTCAAGTCCCCACCCACCCGCGCACGCCTCAAAATTGCGCGACCCAGACCTGGTCATCCCCACCCCCGTCAAGCCCCACAGGGCAAGGGGTGCAGCCTCAGGTTCCCCAGCTCCAGCACTGGGGCAGGGGGCATGGCCTCAGGTCCCCTGACCCCGGAGTGAGGGCGCAAGGGTACGAAGGCATGACGACCATTTGCATATTAGCTCTTTATTATATGGAAGACTGTCCTCGGGTTACGTCAGCCTCGGCGTACGTCATTTCATGGTTATGTCACCATCTCCCATTTATTTATATATAAAAAAAAAGTTCCGTCATTTCGACGTATGTACGTACATATGTGCTTTATGTTTATTATTTACTAGGGGCCCGGTGCACGAAATTCATGCACTGGGTGGGGGGAGGGGGGTGTCCCTCAGCCCAGCCTGCCCCCTCTCACATACTGGGAGCCCTCAGGCGTTGACCCCCATCACCTTCCAATCGCAGGATCGGCCCCTTGCGATTGGACAGGGCAGGGGACCCTCATTTCCCCCCATCACTGGTTCTGCCCCCAGCCCAGGCCTGATGCCTCTGGCCCAGGCATCAGGCCTGGGCAGGGGACCCCCAGACCCCTCCGATTGCTGGCTCTGCCCCTTGCCCAGGCCTGATGCCTCGGCCAGAGGCGTAGACCCCCATCACCCTCCGATCGCCTGATTGGCCCCTTGCCCAGGCCTGACGCCTCCGCCAGAGGTGTCAGGCTTGGACAGGGGACCCCCATCTCCCCCCAATCACTGGCTCTGACCCCCGCCCAGGCCTGAGGCCTCTGGCCCAGGAATCATGCCTGGGCAGGGGGCCCCCATCTCCCTCTGATCGCTTGGTCCACCCCCCGCCCAAGCCTGACGCCTCTGACCCAGGCTTCAGGCCTGGGCAAGGGGGCCATCATATCCCCCCAATCCCTAGCTCTGCCCCCCGCCCAAGCCTGACGCCTCTGACCCAGGCTTCAGGCCTGGGCAAGGGGACCATCATATCCCCCCAATCCCCGGCTCCGCCCCCCACCCAGGCCTGATGCCTCGGCCAGAGGAGTTGACCCTCATCACCCTCCGATCACCAATCACCGGATCGGCCCCTTGACCAGGCCTGAGGCCTCCGGCAGAGGTGTCAGGCCTGGGCAGGGGACCCCCAGCTCCCGCGGTTGCAGGCTCCGCCCCTGCCCAGGCCTAACGCCTCTGGCCTAGGCGTCCGGCCCGGGCAGTGGGGACCCGGAGCTGCAGCGGCCCCGCGATCGTGGGCTTCGCTTTAGGCCCAGGCAAGGGACCCCTAGCTCCTGGGACTGCCAGCTTCGACCGTGCCCAGCTCCCATCGCTGGCTCCACCCCTACTTCCTGCTATCACTGGCCAGGGTGGAAAAGGCACCTGATTCTCCGATCATGGCTGGGGGCTTCCCCCCTGGGTTTCCGATCACTGTCAGTGGCAGGGGGCTTCTTCCTGCTTTCCCTTTCGCCTCCCTGCATTGTGCCTACATATGCAAATTAACCGCCATCTTGTTGGCAGTTAACTGCCAATCTTAGTTGGCAGTTAATTTGCATATAGCCCTGATTAGCCAATGAAAAGGGTAGCGCTGTACGCCAATTACCATTTTTCTCTTTTATTAGTGTAGATTTACCACAAGTAAAGGTCAGAAATTATTTTTCTTTTAAATTTTTTTTACTGTTTCACTTCATTACTGCTGAGTATGTGCTCCATGTGAATGATGTAGGTGCTTATGTAGGTGGGTTCCAACTTATGGCTAAAATCATGTTACGAAGCGCCTTAGGAACGGATCTCTGATGTAACCCAAGGACCTACTGTATAGGATTTTTTATTGATTTCAGAAAGGAAGGGAGAGGGAGGGAGAGAGAGAAACATCAATGATGAAAGATAATCATTGATCAGCTGCCTCCTGCATGCCCTCTACTAGGGGTTGAGCCAGGTATGTGCCCTTGACCAGAATTGAACCCGGGACCCTTCAGCCCGCAGGCCGAGGCTCTATCCACTGAGCCAAACCAGCTAGGGCAGCTCTTCTTAAAACTGAAGGTGCTTATGCTTGAGATGAAACTGAATTCCATGTAGGAAAAACATGTGCTCAGGCAAAAAACAACAGTGACTCCTGGTGGGAAACCTAAGAAAACCAGAGCAATCTGGGGAAAGTCAATGTCCTCATGGAACAGTGGCATGGCCCGAGACAAATTCCAAAGCAACCTTCTGCTAAGGCCACTGGACACAGGATTTGTGTAATGCTGTACTCAAGTACTTAAACTTATTAAAAAGTAAAAAATATAAGAGGGGATAAAAATAAAAACCCAAACTGTTAAGTTGGACTCGATCAAAATTTAAAACTTTGCCTTAAAAGACCCTATTAATAAAATGAAAGGCAAGCCACAGAAAGGGAGAAAATATTTGAAATGTATATAACCTCAAAAAGAACTCATATCCTGAAAATATCAGGAATTCCTACAGTTCAAAAACAAAAAAATAAATGACCCAATAGAAGAATAGTGGAAAGATCTGAACTGATACTTTCCTAAAGATGGCAGATACAGGTGGAAAAGAAACACTTGAAAAGATATTCAGCATCATTAGTCGTTAAGGAAATACAAATTAAAACCACAAGGAAATACTCCTCCTACTACTACTACACATCATCTAATATGACTAAAATTAAACACTGACCATATGAAGTACTGGCAAGGATGTGGAGGAACTAGAATTTATTTTTTTTAAGGCTTTTATTTATTTTTTAAGAACATGTTTTTACTAGAGGCCCAGCGTGCAATATCGTGCAAGACCCAGACCTGCTGCACTGGTGGGACCCAGACTGACTCCCACGGTGCCGGGCGGGACGAGGGACTCAGAGTCAAGTCCCCACCCACCCGCGTGCGCCTTGCTGTGCACACAGCCTCCTGGTGACCAGTCTTTGGTCATTCCGTGTTATAGCATCATGGCACAGGCCTTTTATTAGTAGAGATTGATTGCAGAGAGAGGAAGGGAGAGGGAGAGAGAGAAACATCAATTGTCATCAGCTTCCTGTTCACCCCCACTGAAGATGGCCGGAAACCTGGGCATGTGCTGAACCTGAATCAAACTGTGACCTCCGGGTTCTTGGGTCGATGATCAACCACAGAGCCACACTGGCCAGGCATAAGGTCTTTATTTATTAGTGGCCCGGTGCATGAAATTCATGCACAAGTAGGGTCCCTAAGCCTGGCTGGCTATCAGGGTCGATTGTGGCCTTCTGGCTGCCGGCCGGGGCCTCCCTTCCCCGGCTGCTGGGGCCTTCCTTCATTCCACGCCACCCCCTGATGGTCTGTGCACATCATAGTGAGCGATCGAATGCCCAGTATCCTGATCAAACAACCAAGGGGACACTTTGCATATTAGGCTTTTTTATATATAGAAAATATAGAAGATTTTTACATGTATTTTTACTGATTTCAGTAATGCAGCACTAAACTGTGCAAAACTGAAACAAATTGGATGGGAACACTTAAATACCCAATGATATATCTATAAGCAAAATCAAACAACAAATCAAGAAAATTAATCATAATAATAAAGGCTAATCTCTGTAATACAGGGTGTCCCCCCAAAAATATATACACAATATAACAGCTGATAGCACAATTTAAAAAATTTTATGTTTTATTGATTTCAGAGAGGAAGGGAGAGGGAGAGTTAGAAACATCAATGATGAGAATCATTGATTGGCTGCCTCCTGCACGCCCCCCACTGGGGATGGAGCCTGCAACTCAGGCATGTGCCCTTGACCAGAATTGAACCTGGGACCTTTCAGTCTGTAGGCCGATGCTCTACCCACTGTGCAAAACTGGCTAGAGCTGATAGCACAATTTTGAAAATGAGATGTATTTTAATAAACACTGCCCTTATAATTATTCAAAGTGCATATATACATTTTTGGGGATACCCTACATAAGAGTTCCTGAAAATCAAAAGGACTAAGAACTTATGGGAACATGAGTAAAGGATATGAATAGATAGAAATGATTCAAAAACATAGAGAAAGATGTCAAAAAAAATTATACCAACATGCCCTTTTACCTTGAATTGGTAGAAATACAAAAGCATGAAGCTCACACTACTGGTAAGACTATAGGAAAACAGACACTATAGACTGCCAGTAAGAATTAAACTTTGCTATATCACCAGTAGGAATTAAAGTAGCAAAAGTTTGGGAATAACATTAAATGTCCAAGAAATACTGACAAGGGACTACACAGTACTATAAAGCTTTTCTTAAAAAAAAATTCTCAATGTACTACAAAAATACAGTACTCCTAGATACAATGTAAAGTTAAAAAAGCAAGGTCCAGAATCTGCCTCAAATGCATCCTTTTGTGTAAAAAAAAAAAAAAGTAATACATAATCATTATATTTGTTTATACATGCATAAAGAAACTATAAGCACACATAGGAAACTAACAACAGTACCCTCAGTAGACTGTGGATGGCAAGAAAGGAATCATTATATTTATACATATATGCTTATGTACACATTTTTATATTTGAGACTTAGGAATACAGTACCTATTAAAAATTTAGTTTAAGGAAAAGCAGAAAAAACATTTTGAAGAATTTTTAATATACAACAACCTTTCAATACCAATGAATGTTTATTGAAAAGAAAAATTATTAATACTAGGATCCCAACCCTTGAGTCTGCAAGTCGACGCTCTATCCACTGAGCCAAACCAACCAGGGCCCAATTATAGTTTTAAAAAATACACAATACCTACCTGCATCCATGCATCCAAATGCATAAAAAAATAAGTGAATGTAATATACTAAAATCTTAGCTTCAGTCTGAGGCATACTGGTTTTCTCACTTTACTTTCCTGTGTTTTCCAAACTAACATATCAAGAGAAAGAATAAAAGAAAATTGTACCTTTACCTCAAAATCTGCTCCGGACAAGCAGAAATTCTCTTCATGAATTTGTAAAATATCTTATCTCCACTTTTAATTATGGTCTTCTCATATTTTTCATTACCATCACTAGGAAGACTAAAAAGAGAATCAGAAAATAGTTTTGAGTGTCTTTATCTAGAGAATTAATAGTATTTAGAAGAGCAAACAAGGTAATTAAAAAATTTTTTTTTACCAAAGTTAACATATGCAAACAATTTAAATATCATAAATTTAATACATTATAATGTATAACAGTAATCCCCTTGCCCACGCCTTGCTCCCTAACCATTTTCAACTCTGGAATAATGGTTTGCAATGTGAAGAGTCATTGTGCCCAATGACTCCTTCCATTTCTTTCTCCATTTGGATTATTTCAAACACCAACACGTCTTTATGCAACCCCAAATTATTCCGAAAAAGCTTATGAATGAAAGTGCTCTGGTACAGAACCCGGTCATCTCTCCAAGTATCTTGTTGTAATTACATTATAACAGCAAAATAATCATGCTTACGTCTTTAGAGAGCTTTGGTTTATGTAGCCCTTCAAGACCTACTCTTTCACTTGACTCCCAAAACCATCTGATGATAAGACAATATTTATCAAAGTCACTTCCATTTTACATGTCAGAACAGAGGGTCATCCAACTGAGCCACACTGGCCAGGGCACAAATAGCATTTTTCTAACTTACCTGTCTCAGCTATACATTTAGAAAGAGAAAACGAGAGAGATAGTGAACACATCTTATTGTATAAGTAGGTAGCATCCCTAACTTCTGTTTTCAAGCTAACTCAAGAAATTGAAGCAAAAAGGTCTTACACAGACAAGTTCTGCCTGTAAAAGTTCTCCCATGTATTAGGGTAAAACCAAAGGGTATCTACTGTGGCAGCTTTCTGATAAAGTCACCTCTTAACCTCAGCTGCACACATTCTCACCTTTGGGAAAGCAACTGTTCCATATCAATTCCTTCTCGTTGTTGATATTCCCTGAGAAGACTATGCGCATGATCTAGACTGACAACGTCTCTGTAATCATCCTCATCTACCACACAGATGTAGCGGGGCAGGAACTGTGGCACCACAGAAGGCAAGGCCATTCCTTCCCCAGGAGGCACAGGAAGAGCAGCATTCGTGTGAGTTTCCTGAAGGTGGAGGTCTTGGAGCTGGGCAGTCCAGTCTATGTCCCTGGCACTGTTCGAATCATTTCCAAAACCCAAGGTAAGCTGTGGTGAAGGCGCCTCCTCATTGTCACTTCCCCAGTCATCCGCACCTTCACACCAATCCTCAGCTGCAAGGCCATTTTCCTGTTTCTGGAAGAACATCCAGGGAATGAGGTCCAAGCACACCTGGGTGACCTCACCTATTCCCTTGGCTTCAGCCACTCATCCCTTGACCTCCCGGAGGGAGGCTTCACACAGCCACTTCCCTTCTAGCACAATCTGATCACTTCATGGACCCCATTTACTCAAAAGCACGTTGGAGGTGGCAGATAATGTCTTTCCTCTTTAGGGGCAGTATGGCAGATGCAGTACAGTGCCTTGTTCAACCACCTGTTCCAAACTCTTTCAGCTGTGCCTCATGTATTGCAGAATCTAGCAGAAAAGAATTACATTTTCCAGACTCCTTAGCAGCTAGGGGTCCAAATATGATCAGGGGTCTGCTAATCAGGTCCACCAGAGAGAAAGACAAACTTGAGAGGCCATGAAGCAAAAGTCTGCAGATGGAGAGAGAGCATGGCTCTGGAGTCAACAGTTCTGACCAGGGCAACTACCAGTTCACGAGCCCACACCTCAGCTTCCTGACTGCAGCAGAGGTAGCCTAGCAGCTCCCTCACAGACCTGTTCTGAGGTGTCATTCTGGAGGTCATTCCTGAAGTTGCCTTCTCCAGCCTGTCCAGTACGTTAGCAAAAACCTAATTTTAAGTCTCACCTTTAAAAAGTCAAATTGCTTGTCTATTATCTGCAATTGAACCCTGCAAATATAGGCAGACACCACGGTCATCTTTTTATCCCCAGTATTGCTAGTACTGTGCTTGGCACATATTAAGAACTCTCTCTCTCTCTCTCTCTCTCTCTCTATACATATATATATATATGTGTCTGCAACAAGCAGAATCCGAAGTAACCGCTTGAGCTAAAGCTGACCCAATATATCTAGACATTTATAGGCAAAGGGAGGCTGAAATTTGTTCTGCTGCTACCAATTTGCCTGACTTTTAGATTATTAAATTCAGAGTTTGTCTTATTAAATGAGTTTTATACATATACATATATACATATCACAGTAAGACTATTTACTATAAACACATATATGTATTACATACAACCATGTATATGTATATACTCATACTTTTTCTCAAACAAAAAAATCAGTAAGCTATGTGCCTCAAGACCTTCAGTGTATATTAAAAGAAACAACTAGCCCTGACTGGTTTGGCTCAGTGGCTAGAGCGACGGCTTGCCGACTGAAGGGTCCCAGGTTCGATTTCAGTCAAGGACATGTTCCTTGGTTTCCGGGCACATCCCCAGTAGGGGGTGTGCAGGAGGCAGCTAATCCATGTTTCTAAGTCTCTATCCCTCTCCCTTCCTCTCTGTAAAAAATCACTAAAATATATTTTAAAAAAAAGAAACAACTAACAAAACCTTAAGGAAATAGCATTTTGTGGTTCAGAAAAGAGCAAACAACATTCCAAATGCCCCTAGCCGGTTTGGCTCAGTGGATAGAGCATTGGCCTGTGGACTGAAGGGTCCCGGGTTCCATTCCAGTCAAGGGCACATGCCCGGGTTGCAGGCTCGATCCCCAGTAGGAGGCATGCCGGAGGTAGCCGATCAATGATTCTCTCTCATCATTGATATTTCTACCTCCCCTCTGAAATCAATAAACATATATTAAAAAAAGAACACGGCTTAAAGTTTGTCCTAAACGATATTCTATAAATACCCTCAAATCACAGCAAATCCTAACATGCACAACCTCTTTACCTGAGTGTCCGGCACTTCTTTCTCTCGCATCTGCAGGAACTGGGAGCGGAACACCTGCCAGCTTCAGGGTAAAGATAACTGCGGTGAGGGCCCCACTCCCGACCGCCGGCCGGCTGCCCACCCAGCCCGGTGCGCCGGGGCGGCCCCAGCACCGGCACCTACCTGCGCGCCCCGCCGCCGCCGCACCCGGGGCTGGGGCAAGCGAACACGTGCAGTAGCCGATGGAACGAGGAGCCTTCCAGCGGGCAGTACACCTGCACGACCAAGGCAAGCGGCTGCCTGCAATGTTCACACACTGGCCTCGGCGCTGCTACCGCGGGCAGGGCGTCCTGAGGGCGGGGGCGGGGGCGGCGCTCAGACCGGACAGCGCCCGGGACCCAGCCCACCCCTCACCCCGCACCAGCACCCGCCGACCCGACTCCGGCGCCCCATCTCACCGGAAGGCCGCCCAGCTTGCTAGCAGTCCAGGCGCCTGGCCCTGTGGGGCGGCCACGCACCGCTGCGTCCGGAAGACCGAGCAGTACTGGCTTCCTAACGGCCGCCATGACGACGGGGGACCCACGTGAGCAGACGAACTACGGCAGCCCGGACGGTGCGCCCCGCTGCGCACGCGCACCTCCTCCCTCCGCGAGCCGGCCCCGCCCCCTGGAGGGCCTCTCTGAGGTGGGAGCCCAGCTGCAGGCTCTGCTCTGCCGGCCTCAAAATCCGGGAGCGCCTCCCAATGCATTGCAATAGGAAGTACGCACACTTATGAAGTGGTATTGCCATAAAGTTTTACCTGAAATAAGCGAGATGATAGTATTATGGTTAACAAGAAAAAGCAAAGTCCATAATTTTTAGAGATACACATAAAAATGCTTATAGATGAAAGGATGTATCGGAGACTTGCCAAAGCATGATGAAGGGGTAGATGAAATAAGGTCCTGAGGTGGTAATCATTGAAATTGTGTGTCAGGTACATGGAGGTTTTCTATACTGTTATACTTTGAAGTTTTCCATAATACAGTTTTTTAAATGCACAACCTTAGGTGAACTTCAAAAACATGCTAAGTGCAAGAAGCCAGACACAAAAGGCCGCATTCTGGAAAAGGTGAACTTTAAAGATAAAGGAATCAGACCACTGATTGCCAGGATTTGGGTTTGGGAGGTAGGGATTTGTTAGAGGAGGCGGATAGAAAGATGAGCTGGGAGAGGCAGCTGGGGCTTGGAGGAAGTCAGTGCCAGATCTGACAAGCTGAAAACAATGGAGGTGGCAGGCCTTTCTGTGAGCAGGAAAGAGTCAGAGCTCTCCAGGATGAGTCTAACTGGGGTGGGCAAACTTTTTGACTCGAGGGCCACAATGGGTTCTTAAACTGGGCCGGAGGGCCGGAACAAAAGCATGGATGGAGTGTTTGTGTGAACTAATATGAATTCAAAGTAAACATCATTACATAAAAGGGTACGGCCTGGATCCGGCCCGCAGGCCATAGTTTGGCCACGGCTGGAACTGGTGGCATAACAACTAGATGAAGGAGTCTTGTAACTTAAAAGATGTGCTAGGGGCAGGGGCCTGACAAAAAAGAATTACTAAGTAGACTGAGGGGCAGGGACCATGGGAAAGAAAAACTGCTAATTATCTCGCTAGAAAAGCAATATGTTATGATTGAACCCAGCCAGGTGTGACCCTGCTCGTAAATTTTATCTGCCAGTACCAGGAATGGCTAATGAACCGCTTTGCAGTTTGTTTTTTCTTTTTTTTAAAAAAATACTTTGAGCCGAAACCGGTTTGGCTCAGTGGATAGAGCGTCGGCCTGCGGACTGAAAGGTCCCAGGTTCGATTCCGGTCAAGGGCATGTACCTTGGTTGCGGGCACATCCCCAGTGGGGGGTGTGCAGGAGGCAGCTGATCGATGTTTCTCTCTCATCGATGTTTCTAACTCTCTATCTCTCTCCCTTCCTCTCTGTAAAAACTCAATAAAATATATTAAAAAAAATACTTTGTAATGTTGCAGATAAAAGGTCTTGCTGTACTCTTGGTCTGCACTGCAAGCTGTGGGCTCTTATGGGAAGGACACGGCTAGCAGTCAGCTGGTCAGCTTAATAAAGGCTCTTAAAATTTAAATTCTGAGTCAGTGGTCTATCTCGCTGAGCTAACCCATAACAAAGATATATTTTTGGGGGGAAATAAGGGAAGAGAAGACTTACCAAGGGGCACTCCAGTCTCAAACCCCACCAGGCAGGACACTCGGGTCCGATTCGGCCAGCTTAGTTGCCTGCTCAGGTCCTTTCTGAGTGTATTGCTTTCCTACAAATAATTCCTTGCCTATTTTTGCTGGTTTTTTTTGTTGCCTTTTGTTTGATTTTATTTGTACAAGCGAGATAAAAAGAGGGGATACAGAGGACTGTCTCTGGCCAGAAGTTATCTCCGGCCAGAGACCCCCTTGTCCACCGCTGACAGATTAACCATAAAGGGATGCCAGGAACTTTTTTGGGTGATGAAAATGCTGTGTATCTCAACTGTGTGGTTACATGATGTATACATTTGTCAAAATTCAGAACTGTACACCAAAGGAAGGTGAATTTTACTATATGTAAATTATATCTCAATAAACCTGACTTTTAAAAAAAATGCTTGTTGCAAAAGCACTATCTCAGGCTTCATATCATAGGGTGCAAAAGAAATTAATGTTTTCAGGGACCCACACTGCTACCAAACTCAAGGAGTTTGCCACTTGGGGTGCTCTATTCAAAAATGAGACATGGGCCCTAACTCGTTTGGTTCAAGCGTCAGCCTGCCGACTAAAGGGTCCCAGGTTCGATTCTGGTTAAGGGCATATACCTAGGTTGCAGGCTTCTTCCTGGCCCAGGCCCTGCAGAAAGCAACCAATTGATGTGTTTCTCTCACACCAATGTTTCCCTCTCTTCCACTCTCCCTAAAAATCAATGGAAAAATATCCTCAGGTAAGGATTAACAATAAATAAAAAATTTTTTAAAATATATTTTATTGATTTTTCACAGAGAGGAAGGGAGAGAGATAGAGAGTTAGAAACATCGATGAGAGAGAAACATCGATCAGCTGCCTCTTGCACATCTCCCACTGGGGATGTGCCCGCAACCCAGGTACATGCCCTTGACTGGAATCGAATCTGGGACCTTTCAGTCCGCAGGCTGACGCTCTATCCACTGAGCCAAACCGGTTTCGGCTAAAAATTTTTTTAAAAAAAGAAAAAAGCCCTTGGTTTGGCTCAGTGGATGGAGCGTTGGCCTGTGGACTGAAGGGTCCCAGGTTCAATTCCACTCAAGGGCACATGCCTGGGTTGTGGGCTGGATCCCCAGTAGGGGGTGTCAGGAAGCAGCCCATCAATGATTCTCTCTCATCATTGATGTTTCTGTCTCTGTCTCCCTCTCCCTTCCTCTCTGAAATCAATTAAAAAAAATAAAAAATAAAAGAGACGTGGTTGTCACAAGGTAGTTTTATTTACTTGCAGCAAGTAAATGAGAGAAGGGATTAATATCCAAAGTTCTGACTCCTGGAAGGGAGGCTTAGCCATTGCTTATGTACACGATTAGGTCAATTACATGTTGATTTCTTCTTTGCAGTTGGCTACTTCCACCAGGTTGAGTTCCCATCAGCTTATCCTGTTTACTGCTTGACCTATGCTGGGGTCCAACCCCAGCAGGTCCAGGGGTCCCCAAAGGTGTGGACGGAGAGGGAAAGACTCAGAGACAGCATTCAGTTGATCTCTAGCCACAATCTCCAGCCAAGTTCTGTGTCCATGTTCTCTTGCTAGGTTCTCCAGCCAAGTTCTGGCTAGGATCTCCAGCCAGGTTCTGTAGCCATGTTCCCTCGCTAGGTTCTCCAGCCAGGTTCGGTCGCCAGGTTCTGTAGCCGGGTTCTTCAGCCAGGTTCTGTCTAGGTTCTCCAACCAAGTTCTGTAGCCAGGTTCTGTCCAGGATCTTTTGCCATGTTCTGTCTCTAGGTTCTGTCTCTAGGTTCTGTAGCCAGTTTCTGTCCAGGATCTTTTGCCATGTTCTCTCGCTAGGTTCTGTCTCTCGGTTCTGTGGCCAGTTTCTGTCCAGGATCTTTTGCCATGTTCTCTCTAGCGAAGTTCTTCTGTCTCTAGGTTCTGTGTCTCTTGGTTCTGTCTTCTAAGTTCTGTGTCCTGTTGTCTTGTTTCATCTGTATTTATACCAGTGGATTCCAATCCTATCAATCTCTATTCCAAAGGTTAGGGCGTTTCTTATCTCCATTCCAGGGAGTAAAGATTATGTAGCTTAAGCATGATTGCTCGTAGTTAAAGTGATTAATTACCCGCCTGGCACTTAGTTAAGGGGTTTTATTCCCTCCCTAACTTCAGGGGAAAATCCCTACCTGGGGAAACAACCTTTCTCAAAGAGGTGACCTTGGTTAAAACACATAGTGCCAAGAAGGTGAGCAAACATATTAAGAACAGTATGCCATATATACCAGGTCCCTTGAAACAGCAAGGATGGACCGGCTCCCGGCAGACCTACAAAATGCTGTGCTATCCTATATAATAAAAGGATAATATGCAAACCAACCAAACGGTGGAATGACCGGTTGCTATGACATGCACTGACCATCAGGGGGCAGACGCTCAATGCAGGAGCTGCCCCCCGGTGGTCAGTATGCTCCCACAGGGGGAGTGCCACTCAGCCACAAACCAGGCTGATGGCTGGTGGCAGCGCTAAGGCTGTCCGACTGCGCCTTAGGCCCCGCACCCCCTAGAGCGGGCCTGAGCCGTCAGTCGGACATCCCCTGAGGGCTCCCAGACTGCAAAAGGAAGCAGGCCGGGCTGAGGGACCCTCTCCCCCTGAGTGCACGAATATCATTCACCAGGCCTCTAGTCCTATATAATAATAGAGGAATATGCAAATTATCTGGGACACCATCACATCATGACCATTCAGCAGGGTGGGTGGGGCTGTGGGTCCCTGGGGCAGGGCTCCAGGCCTGGTGCGATTTTGTCCTGTCCAGGCAGACTCCCCTGCAGCCATGCACCCAAATCCTGACGCAGACCCAGGGTTTACTAAACTTTACTGGAGCTGCTCCCCACACCCCCACCACCTACCACAGGACCACGCTGCCTGCAGCAGGGTGCCCCAGCAGTCTCCTGACAGGTGGGTGGCCGGGGAGAGCTGAGTGGGGCAGGGCGGCAGGGAGCCATGGAAGGGCAGGACGGCCGAAGCCAAAGTTCCCAGGGGACTGAGGAGAGTGCCTGACAGGATCACAGACTGCAAAGAAGGAAGAGGAAGCGGCCATAGGGAGCTCTTCCAATCCCCCTGCAAGGACACCCTACCCCAGCCACCCCAGCCTCGGGGGTAGCCGCAGCCCGCACCTACAACTCCTGATCTCTTCCCCTGCCACCCCTGCCAGGGGCGCCCACAATAGCATGCAGGCGATGACCCGTCAGTGCCCCCGAGGCCCCCGTGGCCCGTGGCCTGCCACTGCCAGGCCCCATCCGCTGGGGCCAGGCACACCTCTCCTCCCTACAACTCCAGACCTGGGTGGAGGCTGGCCCGAGTGGCCCCCCAGGGTCAGACCCCTCCCCCACTCAACAGCAGCAGAAGTGCACTGAACCTCGCTGGGGGCGCGGCTAAACCCGCCCTCCTAGCCTGCCTGGCCTGGCCCTGGCCCAGCTCCAGCCCAACTCCAGGAGATTGGAGCCCCGCCCTGAGCACCTACAGCTGTGAAACGGCCACATACACTTTAAAGAATGGCGCCAAGCAGGGAGGTTTGACAGCTACTCCCCCTTCAGCCTCGCCATCCCCCTAGTGCCCACCTAGTACCCCCCCCACCCCGGCCAGCGCCTCCAGGGACGACTACCACTGAGCCTGCCCCTCTGAGGCCTGCGGAACCCTCTGCAAAGCTTCAATAGCTACAGTCCCAGGAAACAATCATGCCCTCCTCCCCTAATCAGCACCTGCTACCTTCCCATTTAGACACTTGATGAAACATTTCTAGGTTTATTAGCTTGGAACCTCCTCCAAGCTACCAACCAACCCAGTGAGGTAGGCGGAGAAGAAATTACAATTCCCATGGTATATGCGTATGTATTCAGAAATGAAGCTCAGAGAGAAAAAGTGTCAAGCCGAATGTCCCAAGGTATAGCACACAGGGGGGGCAATTTGATTTTAAGTGGGAGCAATTAGAGAATGAGTTAACAGTGAATTTTTTGCATTTCTTATGGTTCTAGGGGGCCTCATCTACAGCAAATCCTATATAATAAAAGGCTAATATGCAAATGACTGAATGGTGGAATGACCAGTCACTATGATGTGCACTGACCACCAGGAGGCAGACACTCAATGCAGGAGCTGCCCCCTGGTGGTCAGTGTGCTCCCACAAGGGGAGCGCCACTCAGCCAGAAGCCAGGCTCACGGCTGGCGAGCACAGCAGCAGTGGTGGGAGCCTCTCCCACCTCCGTGGCAATGCTAAGGATGTCTGACTGATGGCTTAATGGGCCCAAGCCATCAGTCAGACATCCCCCCCAGGGCTCCTGCACTGCAAGAGGGCGCAGGCCAACCTGAGGGACCCACTCAAGTGCACAAATTTCATGCACCGGGCCTCTTTCTCTCTATATAAAAGCCTAAGCGACCGTTATGACCAAACAACCCGATGACCGACCGGTCACTATGACACGCACTGACCACCAGGGGGCAGATGCTCAATGCAGGAGCTGTCCCCTGGTGGTCAGTGCACTCCCATTGCCAACCTCCTGCAGCTGGCCAACCTCCCGCAGTCCCTCCCCTCTGCTGGCCAGCCCCAATTGGCCCCAGTCAGGACTGGGCAAGATGGCCAAAATTGGCCCCGATTGCCAGCCAGGCCAAGGAACCCCACCCATGCACGAATTTGTGCACCAGGCCTTTAGTATTTTAATATTTAATAAGAAATAACTGTTTAGCCCTAACCAGTTTGGCTCAGTGGATAGAGCGTTGGCCTGAGGACTGAAGGGTCCCAAGTTTGATTCCGGTCAAGGGCACATGCTCAGGTTGTGTGCAGGAGTCAACCAATCAATGATTATCTCTCATCATTGATGCTTCTTTCTCTCTTTCTCCCATCCTCTCTGAAATCAATTTTAAAAAAAAGAACTGTTTAGCCAAGCCGGTGTGGCTCAGTGGTTAAGCATCAACCCAGGAACCAAGAGGTCAATGGTTTGATTTCCGGTCAGGACACATACCTGGGTTGTGTGCTCAATGGCCAGTGGGAGGTATGCTGGAGGCAGCTGATCAATGATGTTTCTCTCTATATATCCCTCTCCTTTCCTCTCTCTCAAATAAATAAATAAATAAATAAAATAATAAATATCAATAAAAAAATTTTTAAAAAAGAAATAACTGTTTAGAACTGCCCAGACCTTGAGATTATTATTCTATCTAACATCTTAAAGGAGGACACAGGTGACCCAAAACATTTGGCTCCAGCCTCAGAGAGGACCTGGAGATGAGACCAGTTTACTCCTGGTTTATTAATACCAATTTGATAGCTTTAAATGGGCTGTGAAGTCTGACCTTCGTGTCCACTTCAGGTCTAGCCAAAGAGCTAGATGACCTGACATGTTTCCCATGACATATTTTTAAATTAGAGCAAGAATTCCCTAGCTGGTTTGGCTCAGTGGATACAGTGTAGACCTGCGGACTGAAGAGTCCCAGGGTTCAATTCCAGTCAAGGGCACAAGCCCGGGTTGTGGGCTCGATCCCCAGTGTGGGGCATGCAGGAGGCAGCCTACCAAAGATTCTCTCTCATCATTGATGTTTCTAGCTCTCTCTTTCTCTCCCTTCCTCTCCGAAATCAATAAAAAATATATAAAGATAAAATAAAGTAGTAAAAAAATTACACCAAGAAGCAAACTTCAAAATTCTTATGTTTGCTAACAGTTACTGACCACTCTTCAACATCAGTCACTTATTTACATCATAACACCTATTACAACCTCTTGATTGAAGTGTGATCACAGCATCAAGGCCTACTGCTTAAGGTGAATTTTCAGGATACTAATTACTGCCACATTCTGGAATTCCAGAGGCAATTTAACATCAAAGTTGACAATGACATCATTGTGGAGTCCTTGGAACAATGTCACAAAAGTACTTGCATGTGTGAGATTTGAAGTAACTGGCTCAATTCATTATTTTGTAGGGTTTGAACCACCTGGCAAACCCACACATAACAAGTTATGATAGTTTGCATGAGGAAAAACAGAACAAAGATGTAGAAAGCTGCTTCAGTCTCACCCTGAAGAACTACCTGTTTGTGATGGTTAATTTTATGCATCAGCTGGGCTAAAGGATGGCCAGATAGCTGGTAAAACATTTCTGAGATTGTGTGTGAGGGTGTTTTCAGAAGACAATAGCATTTGAATCAGTAGACTGAGTAACTAAGGTCGCCCTCACCAATGTGGCTGGGCATCACTAAGAGCTGGAATAGAACAAAAAGGAAGAAGGGCAAATTCTATCTCTTCTTGAGCTGGGACGTCCATCTTTTCCTGCCCTCAAACATCTGAGCTCCTGGTTCTCAGACCTTCACTCTGGGATTCACAGCAGTGGCTCCCCCCATTCTTAGGCTTTCAGACTCAGACTGAATTACACACCTGGCTTCTCTGGTTCTCCAGCTTGCAGACAGCATATCATGGGACTTTTCAGAATGGCTCCATAATCACATGAGCCATTCCTATAGTAAATCTCAAATAACTATATATATGTATATATATGTATATATATAGTTATATATATACATATATAGTATTGGTATAGTATAATACAATATATATATAGTATTGGTTCTATTTCTCTGGAGACCTCTAATTTACATACTGTTCAATACTTGAAATAACGCAGCCATGGGATACTTAAGTGGAAGCTACAAGTGATGGTACTGGGAGTGGTGAGGGGCAGGAGAATAAGAGAAGGCAAAGGGACATGTGGCCAACTGTGATATGCCAGTTCCTCCTGCATAAAAGAAGACATGAGACCTGGCAGCTGGCTTAGAGCACAGTGGTCCCCCTGCTAACATCTTTCATGTGAAGCCAAGTTAGTCTGAGAGGGTCTGCCACCTTGAATTTTCCTGCCTGTACTTTTTTTGTGCTTGTCATTCTGTAATAGAGGAAGTGGCTGTGATAGGGAAAGGCCTTCACTTTTCATCAGCTAAAGTAATAAAGGAGGTGGTGCCCAGCTGGTGTGGTTCAGTGGTTGAGCATCAACCCATAAACCTAGAGGTCACCAGTTTGATTCCTGGTCAGGGCATATTCCTGGATCGTGGGCTTGATCCCCAGTGGGGGGCAGCAGTTTGACATTTCTATCTCTCTAAAAATCAACAAGGACATATTTTTTTAAAAAAAAGAAAAAAAGGAGGTGGATCAGCAGGAGCCTAAACAGAACTCAACTGTCAAAAAACACCTTTCGCCAAAGCCGGTTTGGCTCAGCGGATAGAGCGTCGGCCTGAGGACTGAAAGGTCCCAGGTTCGATTCCGGTCAAGGGCATGTACCTGGGTTGCGGGCACTTCCCCAGTAGGGGATGTGCAGGAGGCAGCTGATTGATGTTTCTCTCTCATCGATGTTTCTAGCTCTCTATCTCTCTCCCTTCCTCTCTGTAAAAAATCAATAAAATATATTTAAAAAAACAAACAAAAAAAACACCTTTCTAGCACCTCTGCAAAGGTGGGGAGAGAAGTGGGCATTCACTTTTGGAATTAAAAAAAGAAACCTACTTTACTAATAGAAAGATGCCGACAATATCCAAGTATCATTTCATTTGCACCTGTACAAGACATATTATTTAATATCCTATATAATAAAAATCTAATATGCAAATTGACCCAATGCAGAGTGGGACATTTGCACCTGTACAATCACTTTCTAGAATTAGGGTATTTCTCACTGAGACTTTGGGAGTGCAGTTTGCCTTCTTATAGGAGCAAAAAATATGAATCCTGGCTTTCCCTGTCTTAAGGAAGGCATGTGACCAAGCCAGAGTACAATGCAGAAGTGGGTGACCCAGGACGGAACGGGGTAACAGCAGCCCAGATGACAGGGTACAAGGCAGAAGGTTCCCAGTCTGGATTTTCGCATCTGGTCTAGGGTCTATGTCCTGAATGCTCAGCCTCTAGCCTGCCCAACAATTCTGCCCCTCACTCTTTAAAATTCCTCCTCTGCTTAATTAATCAGACATATTATTTAATACCCTATATAATAAAAACCTAATATGCAAATCAACCCAATGCAGAATGACCAGTTGGTGGGGGATGGGGCCAGTGAGTGGGCAGTGCCAGGCCAGCCAAGGTGGGTGCCAGCGGGCAGAGGGGACGGTGATGGGGGGGCGTGGCAGCGACCAGAAGTGGTGGAGGGGCAATCGGGGGCAGAGCCGGCTGCTCACCTGCTGGCGCCATCCCCCAATTGCCCCACCAGGTGCCTCCCACAGAGGAAGCCAGACTGCAGCTTAGGCCCACTCCCCTCACCGTCAGTCGGACATCCCTCGAGGGCTCCTGGTCTGCGAGAAGGCACAGGCTGGGCTGAGGATCCCTGCCTCCATGCCTCCCCGCCCACAATGCATGAATTTTCGTGCATCAGGCCTCTAGTCTTGAATAAAAGACTAGTTTGTTCAAAAATCCTTTTTTTCAATGTCTACCTTATAAAAGGAAAGAATTACCTGGGTATCTGGCCAGGTAATAGTAGTCACCATTAATTTGGGCTAGGAACTCACCCAAAACAGATATAATTTCAATTTGGTTTGTAAAATCATCCAGTGAACACACATATACAATTCATCAAAAGTCATAGGAGTGAGGAGTAGAAGATGGAGAATGGATTTGGTTACAGAGGCCAAGTTGCCCTTGTGACTTTGATTGTGCCCCACCCAATACACTCTCTTCTCAAGGACCACCCTCCATTCTGGAGCTGCTCACCACTTAGTCAAGCCTCAATCCAGGCACATCACTCCTCCAACAGGCGCTCTAAATCCTGCACAAAGCACCATCTCAGCAACTAAAGGACTTGTATGCATGCATATAAGCATAACCAATGGACATAAGACACTGGGTGATAGGGGAGGCCAGGGGACTGTCTAGGGCGGGGGGATAAAATGGATACATATGTAATACCCTTTGTAATACTTTAAGCAATAAAAAAAAAAAAGAAAAAGAAAAAAAAAACACAAAGCACCATCTCAGGAAACAAGAGGCTGAGCTTACAACCTCCTTTGTGGCATCTTTATTTTTCTACCTGGTACACGAACAATGTAAATGTGGGTCAAAAATCTGCTGCACTGTACACTTCAACTAATTGTAAAACAGAGGGGAGCGGACACAGAGGGTGGGGGTGGCAGTTCCAGACCAGCTTCCTTGAAGGGCTTGTGGTCTAAGCCCGTGACCAGAGGGTGTTCTGGGCAGGACCATGCAGTGCAGACGCTGGCGAAGAGGGACAAGATGGACAGTCACAACAGGGACTGCAGCCCAGCATGAGTTTATTGGATTCTGGCGGTACACTCCTGCTTGACGAAGTTGATCAGCCCATTGGTGGAAGAATCGTGAGAGGTCACTGGGCTGCTGCCATCAAGCTCAGGTTCAATTTGCTTAGCCAGCTGCTTTCCCAGCTCCACTCTGCCAGGAAAAGGAGAAAGAATTATATGAGGAAGGTTCCAGTATTGCTAGTGAAATCCACAAGCATTCCCACCCTCTCCTTGAATCAGCAACTCACCCCCATTGGTCAAAGCTGTTGATGTCCCAGATGATGCCCTGAACGAAGATCTTGTGCTCATACATGGCTGCAGAGGTGACAGTGCACATTTAGGGCTCTACCAGCCCAGTACAACTTACCCCAAGCTGGGATCTTCCCCACTCACTTACCAATTAAGGCTCCAAGAATGAATGGTGTGAGCATGGTAAACATAATAGAGTTGGTTGGACGATTTCCTTCAAAGACCTTCAGAAAACACCCAGGAGGAGCCCCCAGTTAGTTGTGATCCCTAAGTCCTCAGAAGGGAAGCCCTCCCTGCCCCAGAAGCTGGGATATGTAGGTCTTTTAGGATGGCCCCTCCTACTGTGGACAAGCCAAGCAAATCATGAGCCCTGCCTTGGCCCCACAACTTTATCCTTCCAACTCCAATATGCCACCCAAACCCCACTTCAGAAGTGCTTACCTTGTGTGGCAACAGCTTCTCCAGGTCCTCTGGGCTCCGTCCTGCAGCCTGGAGCTCCTTCCGAGCCTCCTCTGTCGACTTCCCCCTCATCAGGGCCTCAGTCTGGGCCAAGAAGTTGGCCAGGAGGATCTGACGAGAGAGACATCCAATTTTGCCTGGAAACTGTCTGAGCTTCAGGCCGAGGGATGAGACCACTTGGCACCTGGCAGTCACAGTTAGTCCAACATGGGCCAGACAGCCGTCCCCACTCTAGAGCTCAGTTGGAGCACAGGGGCACAGCAAGGCACATCTGACGACACCAGAAAATAGGTTACTATCCTTTAAGGAATATGTACTACTTGTCAAGGGCCCTACTAAGAACTGACATCTACTAAGATTCCGAGGAGGAAAGGCATCATCTCTCTTGTAGTTGAGCCTCTTCAAGTGAACAGCACTGATTCGCAGAAGTACGAGGGGGAGAATCAGAATTCAAACCCAGGTCTCCGAGTGCAAATCTGGTGCCCACAGTAACCCATGCTACTCTGCATACCTGAGATGAGGTATGACTGATCTTCTTAATGGATTTTAACAGGTTAGGAGTTAGATGATTTCCCCATTTGCTACTCTGTAGGCAAGATCTTGGCTCGGTGATTTTTTTTACCCCCTGCTGTTACACCTGTGTATGTTACATTACATGGCAAAAAGGATTTTACAGATGGAATTAAGGTCACAGCACGGCCGGTGTGGCTCAGTGGTTGAGTATTGAGGTGACAGCCCTCAAAGGCTCTATGAACCAGGAGGTCACGGTTTGATTCCCAGTCAGGGCACACGCTTGGGTTGTGGGCTCCATTTCCAGGAGCGGGTGTGCAGGAGGCAGCCAATGAATGATTCTCTCTCATCATTGATGTTTCTATCTTTCCCTCTCCCTCTCCCTTCCTCTCTGAAATCAATAAAAATATATTAAAAAAAAAAAGAATTAAGGTTACAGATTTAAGATTTGGAGATCATGTAGGTGATGATGAGGGCCCTAACCAGTTTGGCTCAGTGGATAGAGCGTCAGCCTGCGGAATCAAGGGTCCCAGGTTCGATTCCGGTCAAGGGCATGTGCCTTGGTTGCAGGCACATCCCCAGTGGGGAGTGTGCAGGAGGCAGCTGATCAATGTTTCTCTATCATTGATGTTTCTATCTCTCTATCCCTCTCCCTTCCTCTCTGTTAAAAAAAAAATCAATAAAATATATTTTAAAAAAAAAGTAGATGAGGAAGGCAAATCATAGAGATGCAACAAAAGAGAATCAAAGCTTGGGAGGGACTCAACCCACTACTGCTGATTCTGAGATGGGGGGGACCACGAGCCAAGGTGGCTTCTAGTAGCTGAGAATGACCCCCGGGCCACCAGCCAGCAAGGAAACTGGATCTTGGTTCTAACCTGAGCAGAGACCCAGCAGAGCCTGGTGGACTTCAGACCCACAGAAACTGAGATAATGAATGGGTGTGGTCTTTGTTAGGGCAGGAATAGAAAACTGCATCAGGTCTTACGAGGTCTGGTTGTAATGTGAGCCTAGGAAAGCGTGAGGAGGGTCTGGATGGGGGCTCTTACCTTGTGATGCAGACCCTTCCTTATTGGGTGCTGGCTCTGAACCGGGATGAGGAAGTCACAAGGTATCATCTTGGTGCCTGTGAATGGCACTGTGGTCACTCAGGCACTACTCCAGCCCACAGGTGACAGCACTGACCTCATGGAGAAGTCTGTGCTGGTGGGCCCCCTCCCTCCCAGCAGCACCTGTGCCCAGGCCAGGTGGGCCCTACCTTGGTGGATGAGCTGGTAGAAGGCATGCTGGCCATTGGTCCCTGGCTCCCCCCACACGATGGGGCCCGTCTGGTGGTCCACACGGGTACCGGACTTGGTGATGTACTTTCCATTGGACTCCATGTCACCCTGGAATGTGGACAGAAACCAGCCCTCTCTCTGCAAGTGCTGCTCCCTCGTGCACTGTGCCCAAATCCTGCCTGGGATGTAGCAGGCATTCCTGCCCTGCCCTGGCCCTGAGAGATATCCACAAGCATGATCCTTTTATCTCCCCTCACCCGTGAAGATACAGGCTCACAAGCTTTCTAGCTTAGACCACTCTGCAGGAAGAAGCCATGACTAGGAGAAAGTAGGTATGAAGGTTCCAGGAAGAACTCCCTAAGGGAAGAAATTGGTCACAAAATCTTTGATTGGCTTAAGGGAGAAGCAGGCTGGCATCCAGAGTGAAGAGCCTTTGAGGGCTGTCACCTCGACTAGATACTGGGCCTTGTGGTGCCTTTGCCCTCCTTCAAGCACAGGACCCCCCTCCACCTGCAGGTGCTGGTGGAAGTCTGCTGTGCCTGCCCCAGGGCTGCAAGGCAGGGACTGGGTTTGTGCTAAAGCGAAGCAAGGACAGATGAGGAAGGGCTGCCTGCCCAGAGCGGAGGCTGGAGTAGGGGAGGGGCTCTGGAGATTCCGGCGGGGGACAGAGGGCTGTGAGTAGCCCAAAGAGGCACCACAAACTGGGTGTGGACTTGCTTTTCTGGAGGAACAAAGGAGTACAAACCATAGGGGTCCTGACCTGTGGCCCCACCCTATCGCAGGCACACAGAGTGATGTCCAAGGGAAAAACCACCCGGCTGAGAAACATGCCCTGAGCCAAGCCAGGACTTAACTGGCCAGGGCTCCATGATAACCAGTCATGCCCCTCCCATGGAAATCAAACTTGGCTGACACTCAGCTCAAACAGATCCTGGATGCAAAAGGTTCACCCTGAGATGGGGAGCAGAGGTGGGCCTTGGTCATGCCCAGGGGTAACAGATGTGCAGGAAGCTGGGTACCTGGACTCACAGGCCTCTCAGGCCCCCACAGGCTATGCTGGCCCCAAGGCCTGGCCGGGCAGCTAGTACCTGCTGGAAGTAGGCGGCAAAGCGGTGCAGGTACTGGTCATAGGGCAGCATGGCATGCGTCTCACACCCAAAGCAGTTGATGTACCAGACGCCCAACAAAGCCAGCAGGACGGGGGCATTCTTCTCCAGGGGCGTCTTGCGGAAGTGCTGATCCTGAAATGAGAGCCGGGTGGGTGAGCACTGAGCAGCTGCCAGGGAGGGGAAGGGGAGGGGAGAGGGGGGTGGGGAGGGAGAGGGGAGGGAGCTGGACTAAGCACAGGTCTCTGGCCAGTGCTTGGCAGAGAACACAAGCCTCTGTACTTACCATCCAGTGAGCCCCAGAGAGCAGCTGCTCGAAGTTGTCAAATCCTGTGACACAGAAGCAGTGTCAACAGAAACGGTCATGCCCTAAGCCCTCCTGGCAGTGGGCACAGCTTCTTCTGGAACCAGGGAAAGGTTAGATGGGGAGCCAGGAGAAAGAGGGCCTGGGAGGAACTGGGCCTGCAGAAAGCCTCTCTAGTCGGATCAGCTCTGAGCGCAAAGGTGGATCTAAACGCCTCGCACGGGAATCGAGGCGTTCCCAACCCCTCTGGGAAAAAGCAGGACTGCAGCTGTGAGGGGGAGAGAAAGGCCAACCTGCAAACCCCAAAGGAAACTTGGTCCATCCCTCTTGACCTGAAAGAAATGGACCAGCCAAGGGCAGCAAGGCCAGGGGCCTGTGGGGACAGGAAGGTGCTCAGTGACATGAGCACCTTCCAACCTTAGACTTTCAACATCATCTCCCAAGCCAGAAACAGACACTCACCCACGTGCAGAGCAATGGAGAGTCCAATGGCTGACCACAGCGAGTAGCGTCCTCCTACCCACTAAGAGAGACAGGAAATGGTGCTGAGGAAGGGTTGGCATTCCCGCCCCCTCCCCCCTGCCACAAAACTTGCTCCCCTGGGAGCAAAGCTCTTCACAGGTGCAGCTCAGAGGGCCTGGGCCCACCCACCTCTGGCCGGTGCTGGGACTGAGCAGAGCCAGAAGACGCAATCGGAGACCTTACCGTAGCTGGGTCGTCTCCTAAGACACTGAAAGACCCAGTGCCTCATACCTGTGCCAGGTTCAGCCTCTCCAAACACTGACAGACTCAGCGCCTCATACCTGTGCCTGGTCAGGCTCCTCAGACACCCACAGATCCAGCGCCTCATACCTGTGCCTGGTCAGTCTCCTCAGACACCCACAGATCCAGCGCCTCATACCTGTGCCTGGTCAGGCCTCACAGAAACCCACAGATCCAGAATCTTATACCTGTGCCTGGTCAGGCTCCTCAGACACCCACAGATCCAGAACCTCATATCTGTGCCATGTCAGGCACCTCAGACACCCACGGATTCAGAACCTCATACCTGTGCCTGGTCAGGCTCCTCAGACACCCACAAATCGAGCGCCTCATACCTGTGCCTGGTCAGGCGTCCTCAGGCACCCACAGATCCAGCGCCTCATACCTGTGCCTGGTTCAGCCTCTCCAAACCCTAACAGACCCAGAACCTCATACCTGTGCCTGGTCAGGCCTCCTCAGGCACCCACAGATCCAGCGCCTCCTACCTGTGCCTGGTCAGGCCTCCTTAGGCACCCACAGATCCAGCGCCTCATACCTGTGCCTGGTCAGGCTCCTCAGACACCTACAGATCCAGCACCTCATACCTGTGCCTGGTCAGGCCTCCTCAGGCACCCACAGATCCAGCGCCTCCTACCTGTGCCTGGTCAGGCCTCCTCAGGCACCCACAGATCCAGCACCTCCTACCTGTGCCTGGTCAGGCCTCCTCAGGCACCCACAGATCCAGAACCTCATACCTGTGCCTGGTCAGGCCTCCTCAGGCACCCACAGATCCAGAACCTCATACCTGTGCCTGGTCAGGCTCCTCAGACACCCACAGATCCAGCGCCTCATACCTGTGCCTGGTCAGGCCTCCTTAGGCACCCACAGATCCAGCGCCTCATACCTGTGCCTGGTCAGGCTCCTCAGGCACCCACAGATCCAGCGCCTCATACCTGTGCCTGGTCAGGCTCCTCAGACACCGACAGATCCAGCGCCTCATATCTGCCTTGTCAGGCTCCTCAGACACCCACAGATCCAGAACTTCATACCTGTGCCTGGTCAGGCTCCTCAGACACCCACAGATCCAGCGCCTCATACCTGTGCCTGGTCAGGCTCCTCAGACACCCACAGATCCAGAACTTCATATCTGTGCCTGGTCAGTCCTCCTTAGATGCCCACAAACCTAGAACCTCATACCCCGGTCAGGCCTCACAGACACCCACAGATTCAGCGCCTCGTACCTGTGCCTGGTCAGGCTCCTCAGACACCGACAGATCCAGCGCCTCATACCTGTGCCTGGTCAGTCTCCTCAGACACCCACAGATCCAGAACTTCGTACCTGTGCCTGGTCAGGCTCCTCAGACACCCACAGATCCAGCGCCTCATACCTGTGCCTGGTCAGGCTCCTCAGACACCCACAGATCCAGAACTTCATACCTGTGCCTTGTCAGGCTCCTCAGACACCCACAGATCCAGAACCTCATACCTGTGCCTGGTCAGGCCTCCTCAGACACCCACAGATCCAGAACCTCATACCTGTGCCTGGTCAGGCCTCACAGACACCCACAGATCCAGCGCCTCATACCTGTGCCTGGTCAGGCTCCTCAGACACCCACAGATCCAGAACTTCATACCTGTGCCTGGTCAGGCTCCTCAGACACCCACAGATCCAGAACCTCATACCTGTGCCTGGTCAGGCTCCTCAGACACCCACAGTGCCAGTGCCTCAAACTTGTGCTTAGTTTACCTCCTTGAACACTGACAGACCCAGTGCCTTGTACCTGTGCCATGTCTGTATCCTCAGACTAGCAGACTCAGTGCCTCATACCTGTGCCCAGCCTGCCTCCTGACACACCCACAGGCCCAGGTGCTCATACTTGAGCTTCACTGATCACCTCAGCCTCAGCCCCAAGACACACCAGGCCTACTATTTATTCACACTGTGCCTTTTCATGCCATATTACAGATTCTACTTTGTGTCATCAGAATCCTCAGAACTCGCCTGGCTGCAGTGGTTCAGCTGGTTGAGCACTGCCCTGTGCACCAAAAGGTTGCTGTTTTGATTCCTGGTCAGGGCACATACCTGGGTTGCAGGTTCAATCCCCAGTTGGGTAATGTACGGAAGGCAGCTAGCTAATCGATGCATCTCTCTTCTCTCTCTCTCTCTCTCCTTCCTTCCCTTCCTTTCTCAAAGATCAATAAAATAAAAGAAATCTGAGGGGTACTTGAGCCTAGTACCCCTTATTCTCTACTGGAACCCCATTGAAATAGGCTGGCCAGGAGGAAACACAGCACAATCTAGAAGATGAAGAAAGGAGTGGGGGCTGGAGGGTAGAAGCTGAGAGGCAAGGCTGGAGAAGGGAGAAGTCTGGGAGGGGTGAAAATGGAAACAGGAAACCACTTAGGACCCCCAGTGGTCATCCAGAGACTACTACCCTGGGGGTGCAGGTTCAGGAGGTTCAATCAAACAGGATGAATTGGGAGAATGAGAGAACCAAGTGTGGCCCAGAGGTCTCTGGCCTGGGTAATAAAGACGAATGGTGGGCGCCCTCACCTGGAAAGGGTCCAGGTTTGGGGGAACCTTACCTGACAGACACAGTTTCACTGGCCACACCATGCCTGACACAGGCTCTCAGATCTCAACAAACAGACTCAATTCTAGAAACCGGACTGAGAACTAGCAAGCCCTCAGACTGACAGATTCCAAGCTGCTGACCTTGGCTGAGGCTAGGTCAACAGACCTCACGTTTTTGGAAAGCCCAGCAATGCTAGTGTCTGACTTGAGACTCTAAAACCTCAACCTGCAAACACAGGTCTCTAGACCTCACCTGTAGCTGCAGTGGGCCTCTTAGACCACATCTTATAGATGTAGCTCCTCAGCCATTCAACAATCTGTGCTGCCCTGTGCCCCAGACCTCTTTATCTAATAAGACATAACTCTATCTTTTTCCTCACCTGGGTAAGTCAGGCCCTATGCCAACCACACTACAGACCACACCTCAGACTAGTAATGGATCCTCAGGCCTCTAGAATACCTTGAGCTCTGCCCATCACACCTGACCAGGATGCTGATCGAGCTTGGGGCACTCTATCTGTCCTCCCCGATCCTAAGGGCTCTCAAGTCCTTCCCAGGCAGACCCAGGCACACATTCCTAGAATGACTTTGTCTTTTCCGGGATGAGAGCCTCACACCGCCCATATGACCTTGTCGAATCCTACCACGGAAGTTCCCACCTGTGTCTGACCCTCCTTCTCAGGACTCACCAGCCACACCAATTATGCATTTCTGGGCTAAATCTTGCCCACTCATTTTGCCTAACAAGCCCAAGGATGCCAATCTGTACCTGAATCCAGGTGGCAAGAACCCACCTAAGATCATGTTTCTACACCTCTGCCCATATGACCCTGGATCAATGGTCTCACTGACAAAGCCAGCATTGGGCATGGATGCAAAGGCTTCCTTCCCCTGGGAGGTTAGCTCTGTCTGTGTCCTATTCCAGTACCTCATACTGCACGGTCACACACCCGTCAGAGGCAGGAGTTAGACAGCTCCGCTAATGGACCAAGTTTCCCGTACCTGCCTGCATCTCAACTTATAGCCAACTCAGACTCCTCACACCTTCCTGAGAGATCCAGCTTTATCTACATGGGCTCTCAGGCCTAACTTGAGAGGCCCAAGTCTATATCCTATGCTTGACTCTGCTCTTCTCATCTTCTAGACCAGTGGTCGGCAAACTCATTAGTCAACACAGCCAAATATCAACAATACAATGATTGAAATTTCTTTTTTTAATATATTTTATTGATTTTTTACAGAGAGGAAGGGAGAGAGATAGAGAGTTAGAAACATCGATGAGAGAGAAACATCGATCAGCTGCCTCCTGCACATCTCCTACTGGGGATGTGCCTGCAACCCAGGTACATGCCCTTGACCGGAATCGAACCTGGGACCTTTCAGTCCGCAAGCCGACGCTCTATCCACTGAGCCAAACCGGTTTCGGCAAAATTTCTTTTTTAAAAAAAATATATTTTATTGATTTTTTTACAGAGAGGAAGGGAGAGAGATAGAGAGCTAGAAACATCGATCAGCTGCCTCCTGCACATCTCCCACTGGGGATGTGCCCACAACCCAGGCACATGCCCCCAACCGGAATCGAACCTGGGACCCTTCAGTCCGCAGGCTGACACTCTAGCCACTGAGCCAAACCAGTTTCGGCTGAAATTTCTTTAGAGAGCCAAATTTTTTAAACTTAAACTATATAGGTAGGTACATTGTTATTAACTTAATTAGGGTACTCCTAAGGCTTAGGAAGAGCCACACTCAAGGGGCCAAAGAGCCGCATGTGGCTCGTGAGCCTCAGTTTGCCGACCACAATAACAGATCCAACACTCACAACCCTGCTTACCCTGTGCATCAATGCCTCCCTGAGAAGTCACAGATCTCATCAGACATGGACATCTCTGCATACCTGTGCTCCACAGACCCCACCTGAGAGATGCAGTTCTACCTACTTGTGACTAACCCATGTTCCCCAAGCCTAACTTCTAAGACCTGGGTCAACACACCTAAGCCAGAGCCATGTTCCAAGGACTTCACCTTCAGGATCCAGGCATACATACCTCTAGCTCCAAAGTCCCTGCTTGAGAACCACATCTGCCTACTTGTGTCTAACTTTGGCCCCTGGAGCTCCATAAGCCCCACAGTGCTCTGGCTGATCTGGAAGGCTGTACCCTGGTTCTTCATTCCTCACCACAAAGACCCAAGGGTACCTATTTTCACCTGAATCCAATATGTGAAAGAGCCAACTCTATCTACCTGCGTTCAACTCTAACTCTTTAAGGTTCATAAGACACTACACACTTGGCAGACAGGCTTTGCCTACCTGCCTTAGACTCTGGTTTCTTAAACTACACTAGGTGGGCCCGCTCTACCTATCCATGGATTGACCATGGGTTCGCAGACTACACTTGATGGGCCAACTTTATCTAGCTGCATATGACCCTGGCTCCTTCCACTGTACCTAGCTCCTCAGCCACATCTGGCGACCTTTGCTTGAGTTTGGCTCCTCAAATAACACCTAATAGGATAGTTCTACCTACATGTGCTTGACCTGGGTCCTCAGACAGCACCTGGCAGGTCAGCTCTGCCTACCTGTGCTTGACCTTATCTCCTCAGACCACACAGGACAGTTCTACCTACCTGTACATGATCCTGGCTCTTTATACCAGTGATGGCGAACCTTTTGAGCTCGGTGTGTCAGCATTTTGAAAAACCCTAACTTAACTCTGGTGCTGTGTCACATATAGAAAATTTTTGATATTTGCAACCATAGTAAAACAAAGATTTATATTTTTGATATTTATTTTATATATTTAAATGCCATTTAACAAAGAAAAATCAACCAAAAAAATGAGTCGTGTGTCACCTCTGACACGCGTGTCATAGGTTCGCCATCACTGCTTTATACTGTACCTAGTGGGCCTGCTTTGCCTACTTGTGCTTGACCTGGGCTCTTCAGACTATACTTGATGGCAGCTCTACCTACCTGTACTGGACCCTGGGTCCTCTGATAAAATCTGTCAGACCATTTCATACTCCTGGCCCCTTACACTGCAGCTGGTGGGCCAACTCTGCCTACCTGAGCTTGACTTTGGCTCCTCCGATCACACCTGGTAGGCCACCCAGGTACCTACCTGTACATGACCCTGGCATTTTTGAAAAATATGTATTTTTATTGATTTCAAAGAGGAAGGGAGAGGGAGAGAGAGAGAAACATCAATGATGAGAGAGAATCATTGACAGGCTGCCTCCTGCATGCCCCCTACTGGGCATGTGCCCTTGACCAAATCAAACCCAGGACCCTTCAGTCTACAGGCCGATGCTCTATCCGCTGAGCCAAACCAGCTAGGGCATGACCCTGGCATTTTATACTGTACCTAGTGGGACAGCTCTGTCTACCTGTACTTGAGCTTCGCTCCTCAGACCATATCTGGTGGGACAGTTCTACCTACCTGTGCTTGACCCTGGGTCTTCAGACAGTACCTGGCATGTCAGTTCTGCCTACCTGTTCTTGACCTAGGCTCCTCCACAACTGGTAGTCCAGGTCTACCTACCTGTACATGACCATGGCTCCTTATACTGTACCTAATGGGCTCTGCCTACCTGTGCTTGACCTTGGCTCCTCAGACCACACCTGACAGGCCTTCTCTGCCTGCCTGTGCTTGACCCTGACTCCTCCAACCTCACATGGCAGGCTAGTTCTGTAAAACTATAGATGACCCTGGCTCCTTACACTATAGCTGGTAGGCCAGTTCTGCCTACCTGTGCTTGATCCTGGGTTCTCAGACACACCTGGTGGACCAGCTCTGCCTACCTGTGCTTAATCTTGGGTGCTCAGACCACATCTGGCAGGCCAGCTCTGCCTACCTGTGCTTGACCTTGGCTCCTCAGACCACACCTGTGAGCCAGGTCTACCTACCTGCAAATAACATAACATTGGCTTTTTTTTTTTTTTTAATTGATTTCAGAAAGGAAGGGAGAGAGAAACATCAATGATGAGAGAGAATAATTGATTGGCTACCTCCTGGCATGCTCCCCTCTTCCCCCTGGGCATCAAGCCCGCAACCAGGGCATATGCCCTGTCCGGGAATGGAACCGTGACCTTCTGGTTCAGAGGTCGCCACTCAACCACTGAGCCACGCCATCTGGGCAGACACTGGCTCTTTATACTGTGTGCAGTGTGTCAGCTCTGCCTACCTGCACATGATCCTGGCTCCTCATACTGTACTTGGTGGGTCAGCTCTGCCTACCTGCACATGATCCTGGCTCCTCATACTGTACTTGGTGGGTCAGCTCTGCCTACCTTGCTTGACACTGGCTCCTTAGACCACACTGGGAGGGAAAGTTCTACCTACCTGTGCTTGACCCTCCATCCTCAGACTAAACCTGGAAGGCCAGCTCTTCCTATAGATGACTGTGGCTACTTACATTGCAGCTTGTGGCCCAGCTCTACCTACCTGTACTTGACTCTGGGTCCCAGAACACACCTGATAGGCTAGCTTTGCCTACCAATGCTTGACCCTGTGTCATCAGACCTGCCCACCTGTGCTTGACACTCGCTCCTCAGACCTCACCCAGTGGGATAGTGCTGCCTACCTGAGCTTGCTCCTGGCTGCTAAGACTGCACCTGGTGGGCTTTCTTTGCCTACCTGTACCTCATCTTACCTGCTTACATCTCATTGAATGCATTCGATTCTTACCTGAGCTTGACTGTGACTTTTTAGATTTCACTTGTCAGACCCAGTTTATTAACTTGACCTGGTCCTGGCCCCAACAGGTCTTCCCTGACAAACCCTGTTCTACCCACCTGTGCCTAACACACTGACAGAGCCAAGGATACAAACCTGTGCCAGGTGCAGACTCCATAGACCTTACCTGAGAAACTCAATTCCATATACGTGTACCTGGCCACAACTCCTCAACCTCACATGAAATCTCTACAAGATAGGTAGAGAGACAGTTCTACCTGCCAAACCTGACCTTACCTGGGAGATTGTACCTAATCCCAGCACCTCAGATCTCACGGGAGAGATCCTGCTCTATCCACCTGTTTTCACTCCATATTCTCAGAGGTAATCTAAGAGATTCGGTTCTTTCTAGATGAGCGAACCCTGGCTCCTCAGGCCTTTCCTACAAATCTGCTCTACCTACCTGTGCCTGAGCTCACCAGTGAGACAGAACTTTAGCCATGGCTTTTCAGGTAAACCTACCTCTGCTTGCCCTTGATTTCACAGACACAACCTGTAACACTCAACTCTACCTACCTGTGCTTGACCCCAGCTCCTCA
This sequence comes from Myotis daubentonii, assembly GCF_963259705.1. NCBI lineage: Eukaryota > Metazoa > Chordata > Mammalia > Chiroptera > Vespertilionidae > Myotis > Myotis daubentonii. The sequence goes on from NC_081854.1 coordinate 27,211,036, forward strand.
GATGTAGAATAAGAACCAGGGCCTGACCTTAGCAGCTCGGAACTTACCTGTTCAAGACCCAAAAGTACTAACCTATGTATCTCACTTCAACTCGGACTTCACTTGACACCCTGCTCCACATACCTGCGTCAGACACAGAATTCGCAAACCTTCCAGATGGATGCAGTTCTACATCCCTTGGCCTGACTCCAGCTTTCAGTCTTTTCCCATCGACCTCTACGCAACACCAGAACTGCTCAGACATTACCTGAGGACAAAGTTCTGACCCTGACCTGTCAGAACTCACCTGTCAGACTCAGCTCTGTCTCTGCCTATCTTTGGCTCCAGTTGGTCCTTACCTGACCAACCCAATTCTACCTAAATGTGCCTAATCTTGGCTTCTCAGGCCTCCTTAAGAAACCTAGTCACATACACCTTGTCTGATTCCAGCACCTGAGACCTCAGACAGATGTAGCTTCACCTGGCAGACTCCAAGTCACCCCTTATTCATTTCACTTCCTGCAATTTCAGTTAACCAGGGTCAACCATGGTCCAAAAATATTAAATGGAAAATTCCAGAAATAAACAATTTACAACATTTTAATTGCACACCATTCTGAGTAGGGTGATGAAATCTCATTTCATCCTGCAGCATTCTGCCCAGGATGCAAATCATCACCTTTTATAACCAGGTGCATTCTTACCTCTCTCTCTTGTAGGCTCCTCTAACCCTACCTCAGCCAGAGCCCGATGCCACAGGCCATGCCTTGGCCTAGTTATGGAACCTCAGAGGTTTCTGCAGTACCTTGTGCTCTGCCCATCACACCTGGTCAGGATGCTGAGAGCCAGGTGGTTGCCCTGGCTCAGGGGATTCACCTATGTTTGTCTAATCCTGAGTTCTAGTCACCTCAGTTGAGTGATCAGCCACCCATTACCTGATGCTGACTTCTCAGAACTGACCAGAGAGACTCCAATATATGTACCTGTCCCAGATCTAAACCTCAACTCACAGATCCAGATTTAAATACCTGGATGTGTCTTTGGATCCTCAGACCTCACTTGATAGAACCATCTCTAAATACCTGTTTCTCCTCCAGAATTCAAAGACCTCACCTGTACCTTTACCTGTCCTGCACCTTCTAGAACCCACCTGTACCTGTCCTGGTTCCTCTTCACACCTCACCAGGCAAAATTAGCTCTTCACTGTGTGCTGACTGGCGAGCCCGGAGACAGCCCAGGTTTACTGCCATGCCCTTGCTTGATCCCAACACATGAAGCTGCCCCATGACCGACCTCAACAGATCGGGCCTCACTTTACATACCTCTGCCCACCTGGACTCTTCGAACCTTACCTCAGAGCCAATGCAATCTCCCTATGTCTGTCCTGACTCCTCGCCTCACCTGAGACACCCTAACTCCTGAACTTCACCTGTTCTTGGCTCCTCAGATGCCAACGACTCAATTCAGCAACATACACTTTTAGTGAACCAGGCAGGTCCCTCCTCCAGCTACTGTGGCATGTGGTATGCCTGGCCTGGCCGGGAGGCCTCTGCTGTGCCTGGCCACCTAGGCCTCACTAGGCAGCCCTAGACCCATGCTCCTGTACCCAAGTATCATTCCTAGGCCTTACCTGGGAGACACAGGCCTCTCCCTAAGCCCGATCCCAGCTCATCTCTGCATGCTGGGCAGTTACGGGCACTGAACACCCAGACTAGGACACAACCTGGCTAGCTTCCTGGCTACCAGGAGCACATGTCCCTGGGAGGAGGTGGAAGGTGCCTGCCCTCCCTTAGCAGGCACGCAGCATTTGTTACAGCTGCAGTCTCTCACCCACAGTTCCTATCTGGGCCACTGGATATAGAAAATTATTTGAGTGACTTCTCAATTCTCCAAAGGATGGTACATAACTAGTCCCATTCTAGAAAGAAATTAAATCATTGCACACAGTAGGTACCTTAGAGCTTAATTCTCTCCCAGACTCCAAGGCCTTTAGAGCTTTCAAAGGTTACATTTGTGAATGCTGTCACCATGCAAACAGTCTAAAGGCCTGGAAACAGCCCCAGGGATCAAGCCCTCTTCGGTGAGCTTGCCGTGGTTATGCCCCCCGCATTCACAGCACCCACTGCACCCCAAGCCTTCCCTGCATTCCACAGCCGGAGGCCTTCTCACACCACTGCTGCCTCAGGCATGCTGCAAGGAAAGCTCCCACTCATTGCTTGGCACCAGGTGTGGCTCTAGCAGAGATGAGTCCATGTGACCACATGTCGGTGGAGTGGCCCACAGCTCTGCCACTCAGTCAAATTTTGCTCTGCAAGCTGTCTAGCAAGGCCCTTCCCAGGCCCCGGGCCTGGTGCCTCCTCTTTGCTGCCCTCCAGTTGCCCCTGCACAATCTCCCCAGGCCTGCCTGGCCACACCCGCTGCCTCTCCCTGCCCCTTGGCCTTTTCAGACTGTGGCTGTAGTTCCGGAGAAAGGTCACCACTGAGAATAACTCAGAGCCTCGGCTTCAAGAGGAGGGTAGGGGCGGCTCCCATTACTCCTCAGTGGGTGCTGCTGGCAGGCACCCAGGGGAGTGTCACCCTAGCCTTGTAAGCTTGGCTCCCCCTCGGTGGAAGTGGAGCCCTCATCCTGACTGGGCTGCTCCTGCCCCACAGGCCTCTCTGGGGGCCTCTTGGCTTTTCTCAAAGCCAGACATGCAGCAGGTAATCAATAAAAATTGACCTGACCCCATAGGCCCCTTATCTGTGGCTCAACAGTCATGACTTAGAGAAGGACACATAGTTAACCCAGCAAGGAAGTGCCTTTACTTACATCCCAGAACTCGAACATGTTTTGAGGGTCAATTCCAAACTCCTTCACTTTGGTCTACAAACAGCAAAGGGAGAGGGAAAGAAGAAGCATGGATTAGCCGGACAAGAACAAGAGCTCCAGGGTATATGGAGTTGCGTGGTCCGAGCATGGGAGCACCCCCACCATCCGCAGAGCCCCAGAGGGGGCAGGGCTGGAACAGCCTATGAGTCCAGGACAGGGACCAAGAGCTGCCCGCCCCCAGAACTGGACACCAGGCCAGCTCGAATCCAGCACGCCAAGGGCCCAGCGCCTGTGAAACCTTCCTGCTGCTATGGCTGCACACCCAGTACAAGGACCTGGCCCACATGCTGCTCTACAAGACCCACCTGTATCTGCCTGTCAGAGTTCCAGAGACTGATCCCCCCTCCCTGGACATCTGGGACCCGAGCCCTGGAAGGGGCTACCTCCAGGCCAGGCACCACACAGCCAGGACACCTGCCCAACCCTTTCAAAATCTGGGATGGCGATTCTGCCCTAGGAAGCCTTCAGGGATGATCAGGCTGATTCCTCAGGGGCTCCAGGCCCCCAGGTAGAAGTGCCGGCTTCCTGGCCAGCAGAAGCATCCACATGTCTCTGACCACCACTTGCTCAGGCTCTGCCAGACAGTGGCACTGTGGTTAGCCAGCCTAAGGAGGGCCCCTGTCTCCCTCGATGGGCAGGTCGGCAGTGGAGGCAGGAAGAGGTGGAAGGGCTGGGAGGGAGCAGTAAGGAACCTGGGTGTGGTTCCAACTCTGACAAAGCCCTCTGCACACCAAGTGCTCACAAGGTTTGCCGTGGTTGTTATTCCGAGCCCCACCTGCCCCGCTGGCCCACTCCCACCCTACCTTGCACAACCTCCGGCCAGGCAGACTATGAGACCTGGCAGGTAGGTGGCCCGCATTCTCATCCCGCAACCACCGGGCAAAAAGTCACATCCTCATGTAAGAATTGGGATGCAACCCCAACCCCATTTGGGAAGAGGCTGGTGGTAGGGAGGTCGTGTGCATGGAGTCTTCCGAATTATCACCCGGGCCTTGGAAATGCATCGGGCTGCCCTGATCTCACTGACTGCAATTGGAGCTGCAGAGACTTGGGAGAATGCAGAAAAGACAAGGGGAGTTTGTAGCTCACTTCCCTCATAGGCATCCAACCAACCCTCCTATCCCATCAGCCAAGCCAAGGTTCCCGAACCTGTGAACCGCATCTTGGCGCGTAGTTTGAAAGGCCATGTCCGTATGTGGTGTGGGCCCGCCCTGGGGGGTAGTCTGGGGACCCACATGGCCACTTACCGTATTAGTGGACAGGGCAACAAAGTGCTTCGCCACAGCAGAAGGCTACAAGAGACAGAGCCAAGTTACACCGAACCCATCCCAGGGGGCCACCCATGGGAGGGGCACTCCCGTCTCTAGAGAAACCCAGGTCCTTGGTTCTGAGGCTGTTGGAGGAGCACCACCTCAAGGTCCAGAGGACAGGAGGTCGGCTGGCCCACCTACCTCATCAGCATACAAGGCCCAGGAATGGCCCTCCTTATAAAGTGGGTGTGGCCAGGGGGGGTGAGGATCCCACAGAGCCAAGGGGCCTTAAAGAAAGGGCCCTCAGCCAGTTAGAGCAGGTTTTGCCACATTAACCAGGAAAGTCAGGCACCAAAGAGGCTGCTGAGCCACTCAGGTGGATGGGCATCCCCGCCCCGTCCTTCCTGGCCCACACACCGCCCACCGCCCACCGCCCACCGCCCACCCAGCACTCACATCCTTGGCCGACTGGAGGAGCCACTCCCTCGCCGTCTCTGCGTTCGTGATGGTCTCCTGGGTGGTAAAGGTCTGCAACCAGAGAGCACAGCAGTCTGAGCAGCAGAGGCCATGGGGGTGCCCGGCTGCCACAAGGAGCAGTGCCTGACTCCACATAACCTCCGCCCACAGGTCCACAGAGCCACGGCGAGCGGCTGTGTCTGGGGCTGAAAGGAGCCTGGAAGTAGCAGCGACACCCTGTCATTCCAGGACTTCACAACCAGCGGGAGAGGGGAACCCTACTAAGAGCCACAACCCAGCCCCTTCCTGATCCCCGCCACAGGGCAAAGGCCAGAGCATCTTCCAGAAGAGCTGTGACCAGGCCTGGACGTTCCTTCCGCCCAGGCTAGGCTGTATCTCAGAATTCAGATGGGATTTTTAATATTTTATGTGCATTAATGTGAGTAAATAGGGCAGACATGACAACACACAAAACGCTTACATTATCTGAGCATGGCTCTGGGATCAGAAAAGAGCAGATACTAGGGACAGGTCACTAAGGATGAGAACAGTCCCAGGCTGAGCACAGATCCCATAAAGCAACTGGGTATGGCCTGAAGACCAAGATTCAAATTGATGAGTTCAGGCTTTTATCAGGTAAACAGTGAATGCCCCCAGACAAGGAACAGTCTGAGGGCAGCTGTGCTGACTGGATCCACAACACAGAGTCCACTCAGAAGTGGTGGGGAGGGTCCCATGCCCTGCCCCGACCCCAACACACATGGGGAGCCAGGCTGGGTTTGAGGCTCGTACCTTGGAAGCGATGATGAACAGGGCGGAATCAGGGTTCAGGTTGGCCAAGGTTTTGGCAATGTGGGTCCCATCAATGTTGGAGACAAACCAGACCCGGGGACCTCCCGAAGAGTATGGCTTAAGGGCTTCAGTCACCATGAGGGGTCCCTGTGGGGAGATGTAGCATCAGAAAACAAGATTCCAAGGGGAAGAGGTAGGGACAGCCAGGTCCCATCGTTGGAGAAACCAAGGCCCTGGATGGGACCCCCCTCACTCCAACCAACCCAAGACCGTCCTCTCCTTACCAGGTCAGAGCCCCCGATGCCGATGTTGATGACGTCGGTGATGGGCTTGCCCGAGTACCCCTTCCAGTCACCACTTCGGACGCGCTGGTGCAGAGTGAGAGATGGGATTAGCCCAACACCCTAGGGAGAAGCTGCTGCTCAAACGCATCATTACTGCTGCCTCCTTATGCCTCAGTCCTAACTTTCAGGCCTTCACGGGGGCCCATTGAGTGGCAGGTGCCTGCCACACTCATCACCAGCTATTTCATCATTAGCAAAGTGGGATACATCCTCACCGCACAGTAATATTGTCAAAATTTATAAAACAAGGGTGAACTCTAGCAGATCCCAACATATCAGAGACCAAGAGATGCGAAATGCCCATCACTAACACTGGTCTGTACCAAACACACAGCCAACCTCCACATGGACCTCAAATGGTCCTTGCCCCCTGGTAGCCACGCCCTAGCCCGGCCCCTATGCTGAACAGGGCTGAGCTGTGCACCCTGTCTGGTACTGCGGGCAGGATGGCGCGTGACTTCAGAAGCTGGGTCATGAAAGGCTTCGTCCTGTTCTCTTGTACGACTCACTTTTGGTGGAGCCGGCCACTATGTTGGAGGACACGCAAAGTTCACACGAAGAAGCCCATGTGGCAAGGAACTGAGGGTCCTCCAACGGCCAGGGCCACTCACCACCCGCGGATGGGAGCCCCCCGGGAGGAAGACCCTCCAGACCTGCCAAACATTCGGGTAAGTGCAGCCCTGGCAAACGCCTTGACCACACCCTCAAGAGAGATCCCCAAACCAGTTAGGCCAGTCCATAATTTCTGACCCGTAGAAACTATGTGAGATAGACGTTTATTGCTGTTTTAAGCCGAATTTGGGTGTAATTTGTTATCCTATATAATAAAAGGCTAATATACACATTGACCAAATGGCAGAACGACTGGTCGCTATGACGTGCACTGACTATCAGGGGGCAGACATTCAAGGCAGGAGCTGCCCCCTGGTGGTCAGTGCACTCCCACAGGGGGAGCGCCGCTCAGCCGGAAGCCCTAAGCTGGGCTCACAGCTGGCGAGTGCAGCGGCGGTGGCGGGAGCAGCTCCTGCCCCCATGGCAGCACCAAGGATGTCCGACTGATGGCTTTGGCCCGCGTGGGGTGTGGGCTGAAGCTGTCAGTCGGACATCCCCCGAGGGCTCCCAGACTGCGAGAGGGCGCAGGTCGGGCTGAGGGAACCCCCCAGGTGCACAATTTTCATGCACCGGGCCTCTAGTCCTATATAACAAAAGTGTAATATGCAAATGGTCCGACCAGTCGGCGGGGGACAGGGCCTGCGACCATGTGGCGCCAGACTAGCCATGGGGTGTGCCAGAGGGCAGAGGGAGGGGCGGCAATGGGGTGGGGGGTGGCGGCGACCAGCGGCGGGGCAATGGGTGCCCCTTGCCGTCCCCAGATTGGCCTGCCGGGTCGCCTCCCACAGAGGGGGGCCACCGGCGGCAGTGGCGCAATGGGGGGCACAATGTTGGGTTTGAAAACTCACAGCCTCTCAAGGAAGCAAGTGATGCTAAAATTAAGAGATGGTTCTTTGCCCCAGCCGGTGTGGCTCAGTTGGTTGGATGTCATCCGATGCACCAAAAGGTTCCTGGTTTGATTCCTGGTCAGGGCACATGTCCAGGTTGCACAGGGGGTGTGCGGGAGGCAGTCCATCTATGTTTCTCTCTCATTTCCTTTCTCTCTAAAAATCAACTTTTTTAAAAAAAGAGAGATGGTTCCTTGGCAAAGAGCAAATGCAGAGCACTGTCACAAAAGCATAGCATGAAGACAACGCTGAGAGTGTAGCTGTAAACCCTCTAAGACCTCAGAAAAAGCTAAGGTGGTAACACAGAGAACCTTTTGATGAGATAAAGCTTCTAAGAAGCTCAAGATTATTATCTCTGTGGTCTCAGAAGCAATGGTAAGACAAAGTTACCTTGAAGACATTTGTGGGTATTACTTTTGTCTAATGGAGTGAACCCCCCAATAAGCTTTATAGGAGAACCTCAAAGTTTCTTTTCTTTTTTTAAAAGAAATATTTTATTGATTTCGGAGAGAGGAAGGCAGAGGGAGAGAAAGTTAGAAACATCAATGGTGAAAGAGCGTCATCGATGGGCTGCCTCCTGCACGTCCCCCACTGGGGTTGGAGCCTGAAACCCGGGTATGTCTTATGACCAGAATGAAACTGTGTCCTCCTGGTTCATGGGTCCACACTCAACCCCTGAGACACGCTGGCCAGGCGACACAAAGTTTTTAAGATAACTGAATTGGCAGAAACACCACCAGTTTAGACTAAAAGGGACAGGGATGGTACAACGGGAGAAGAAGCCTTTAGATACCCACATTTCTACAGGAACAGGTAGGCTGACAAAACCATGCATTTGCAAGTACCTTTCATATAAAAGGAACGAATGAAGCCCAAACCAAAACCCCTAAGGCAGTGGTTCTCAACCTTCTGGCCCTTTAAATACAGTTCCTCCTGTTGTGACCCAACCATAAAATTATTTTCGTTGCTACTTCATAACTGTCATGTTGCTACTGTTATGAATCGTCATGTAAATATCTGACATGCAGGATGGTCTTAGGCGACCCCTGTGAAAGTGTCGTTCGACCGCCAAAGGGGTCGCGACCCACAGGTTGAGAACCGCTGCCCTAAGGGCTGATTCCCAAGCTTTGAGTGCTAACCAAGTAACTGCCAAAATGTGTCCTGCGTGCCTCCCATTTCCCCCTCTTTTTGAAAGGAATTATCCTATCAGTTAGCCTATGCTTATTTCACCTTTGTATACTGGGTGGATGAGGGGGTAAATAATTTGTCTCTTTAATTCACATGTCTTCAGATCTAAAGGAACTGTATTTAGGTTGTACTAAAAGAAATGAAGCCCTAGCCATTTGGCTCAATGGACAGAACGTCAGCCAAAGGGTCTGGTCAAGGGCACATACCTTGGTTGCAGGCTCCTCCCTGGCCCGGGCCCTGGTCACAGCGTGTGCAGGAGGCAACCAATCGATGTGCTTCTCTCACATCAATGTTTCTCTCTGTCTTTCCCTCTCTCTAAAATCAATGGAAATATATCCTCGGGCGAAGATTAAAAAAATAAGAAGGAAGAAAGAAATGCAGGTATTACTATACTTGTACCTAATCGAGATGATGAGGTTCCTGACGTCTAGCTGGTATTGTAACAGGATATCACCTTAGCCCAGTGATGGCGAACCTTTTGAGCTCGGTGTGTCAGCATTTTGAAAAACCCTAACTTAACTCTGGTGCCGTGTCACATATAGAAATTTTTTGATATTTGCAACCATAGTAAAACAAAGACTTATATTTTTGATATTTATTTTATATATTTAAATGCCATTTAACAAAGAAAAATCTACCAAAAAAATGAGTTCACGTGTCACCTCTGACACGTGTGTCATAGGTTTGCCATCACTGCCTTACACAGTGGTTCTCAACCTTGGCTGCACATTAGAATCACCTGGGAATCTTTTTTAAATCCTGATTTCTGGGCCTCATCCTCCAGAAATTCTGTTTCTTTGTTATGGGGTGGGGCCACCACATTAGTAACAAAGAAACAGAATTTCCAGAGGATGAGGCCCAGAAATCAGGATTTTAAAAAGATTCCCAGGTGATTCTAATATGCAGCCAAGGTTGAGAACCACTGCCTTAGGAGAATGTGACTGGGATATTTTGCATGTGGAGCAACATGATGAATTCCTGGAAGCCAGAGGGCAGAGTATGGCAGCCGGCTTCCAAGATGGTTCCCAGGGATCCTTGCCTCCTGGCATTGCATTCATGTCCTTATACAGTCCCCTCCCACTCTGATCAGAGCTGGCCTGTAAAACCAATAGGTCCTAGAGAAATCAAAGAATAATTTCTGATGCTCGCTCATGAAAGACCTTGAGGCACTCTGGATCATTTGCTCTGGGGAAAAGCAGCTGCCGTGACCTGAGGACAATCAAATAGTCTGTGGAGAGGTCCACCTGATGAGGAACCGCAAGGCTCCCAAAAGCCAGCACTAACTGCTAGTGGGCCAGTTGAAAGCAGATCCTGCAGCCCCCATCAAGCCTGTCAATGAGCGTAACCTTGGGCCAACGTCTGAACTACAAGCTCATGAGACCTGAGGCAGAACCAGCCAGCAGAGATGCTGCAGATCCCTGATCCACAGAGATGTTGGTTGCTGTCTTCAGTTGCTAAATTCTGGAGTAATCTGAAGACCCAGCAACTCTTAATTTTGCTTTAAATAATAAAGTACTCAACCTATGGACATTTCTCCATCAATACAAAAAAGGAAGTAAGTTGCACATTTTCTCGATCTCGCTATTAAAGTTTTGTTAAAATAAAGCACCTCAGAGGAGAAATGTGTTTATCTTTAATATAACTACACATACACTCTTTATTTGACCAGATGGTATTTTACGACACATGCCAATTCTGTAACTTCCTTTTTTAAAATCATAGTATATCCTAAACAGCACGACAGGTCAATGCAACCATAGCTCCCTAATTCCGAATGCTGCTTCCTAATTCCTATAGTGTATGAACACACACTGATCCTACGATCAGTGCCCTCTAATAAATGAGCTCTTTTCAGTTTTGGCCACTACAATCAAGATCATGGCATCCTCACCCAAAATCGGTGAACTTTTTGTTTGTTTTGCTAATCCTCATCTGAGGATACATTTTCCCATTGATTTTTATAGAAAGTGGAAGAGAGGAAGGGAGGAGGAGAGAGAAACATCGATTGGTTGCCTCCCAAATTCACCCTGACTGGGGCCAGGGACTAAACCTGTAACCCAGGTACATGCCCTTGACTGGGAATCGAACCCGTGACCATGGGCCAGCACTCTAACCACTTAGCAATACCAGCAAGGGCCTGGGGAACTTTTAAGAGCATAGCCATGGGGAGTGTTCCTCACCAGGGAACTGCTGCCATTCAGCAGCTTTTCTAGCCTATAAATATCCTATGAGTCTGAGTCGGGTCCTCCAGCAGCCAGCTGTATGGGAGAGCTCTCCTGGAACAGGCTCCCCAGACAGCCAGTGGCACGCCGTGCACACGAGGGATGATCCACAGGGCAGCAGGCGTTCCCAGGCATGTCAGCTCTGGCACTCACAACAGATGGCTGGAAATCTCCTTCATACCCAGGGCCACCACCCATATCAACCACTGTTGAGGAATATTCTGGAAACCAGATTCCCATCAGGATCCCAAGCCTCCCTCACCCTAGGAAGTATTACTCATTCGGCTGCCAGGCCCCCAGGATTGATGCCCAGATCACCTCCTGCCATTTCAGGTCTGAAAATGGCTCTTAGCCAAAGCAACCAGACTTTGACCAGCCTCCTGCGGGCCACTGCTTTCAGTACAAGCTGACCAGAACCCAGATGATCACTCCCAGAGTGATAATCACACACGTCACGAACATGCACACACCCACACAGACAAACAAGCCCACAGACATCATCCCTGTACTCCAGGCTTGAGGACGTCTGCCACCCATTGCAGGATCACCCCTGGGCAAGGCACTGAGGCAACAGTGTGGATGTGGCAAAATCTCTAGCTGGTCTCTGCGGCTATACCCCACAGCCCCACGCAGGAAGTTATGTACATTCACGCTGGCAACAGGGCATCTCTCACATATTTATAAGTACAAATAAGCTGCAGAAGAGTAGGTAAAAATGAACCTGTGTGTACGCATGGTGTGTGTGTATTTCAAAGGGGAGGTGACAGCTGCATGCGTGCATGCCTAGGAAGCCTTTGGGGATGTAGTCAAAGCAAGATTAAAGCATGTCGTTTATCGAGTTCTAGGCCAGGTAATGAGGGCATTTGACTAAACACAGGTTAGAAAAGCAAGTCTCTTCCCCACTCTCCCATCCTTCACTTTTCTTTTCAGGCCTTGGCCACTGGCCAGTTTGTCCGTGAGCCCAGAGGCGTCTGTAGTTCAGGAAGGAAGCTGCTCCACTGCTGCCGGTGGTGGGCTCCCTCAGAACCAGGTCAGGGAAATTCGTGCCTTAGCAGAGCCCCCCAGGGCCAGCAATCACACAGACCACCCCCCCCTTCGGCTGCAGTGAGGGCTGAGTCCTCTCCGAAGAGAGTGGAGGTGTGGCCCACCATGGCCCCCAAACTCCCAAATACACGCACACATACAGCTAAAGGTAAGTCCGGCCCAAGAGCTGCCTACCTGGCAGAAAGACTTCATCTTCTCTAGGACCCTGTTGACCTCCGGCATCACATCCTTGCCATCCACCAGAATGGGTGTGTTTGACCGGTTCCGCAGGGCCACATGCAGCACTGCCCGATTCTGGGGACAAGAGTCAGAGTGAGAAGATCCCCACCCCCGGGCAGCCACACGCCCAGCTGGGCACGGTGCAGTGTGGCCCCGAGAGTCAGCTCGACCCTTATTCGTTGGACATGCAGGCCCGAGGTCTCTGTCAGTACTATGGCCTCACACTGAGAATCCTCTGTGTGCTTATGGAAACAGGGGCTACCCCGGGCCCCGGGGGAAGGCAAAGCATGTGCTGCAGATGATCACAAGGCGATAGAGACCGGGACAAGCCTAGGACAAGCCTCAAGGGCCCACAGGTATTCAGGGTGTGAAAGCCAAGGAAAAAGGTAGTGAGCAAAGGTAGAGAGTGGTGACAACACAGGTCAGAGACAAGCAATGGCTTCAGAGGACTAGGGCTCACTCATTAGGCCTAAAGGCATCTCATCTTCCTCATCAGAGGACATGGTGTTTGCCGGCATCTTTTGAAAAGTGCCCCCAGCCTCCTGAATGTAAAGCAAAGAAGGCAACTCAAGCTTCGCTCACCAAGCAGCCCCATCACAAACAAATCGGACCCTAAGACTGTGGTGCCAGGCAGCTGGCCTTGTCATGCAAGAGCAACAGTCTCGTCAAGCTGAAGCCAGCAGAGGAGTCCTTGAAGGAAACAGACCTAAAGATGCCAGGTGGGCAGGAAAGAGATGGTCTTCACTAAGGTGGAGGGCTTCATGCTATCTTGCCCGACTCCACTTCAACAGGTAAATGTACCCCTCCATGAAGCCCTCCTTGATTGCAGCCTCTCTCCGTCTAGCCCAGCAGTGCAAGACAGGTTGTATTTGAATCCTGACTCTACCTCTTACGGATATGACTCTTGGATAAGTCGCCTGACCTCTGAGCCTCGGGTTCCTCACGTGTAAAAGGATAATAACACCTTGAGGCCAGGCCTCTGAGTGCTCAGTGATCATTATGCCTCCAGGCTTCCACAGCAATTCAGGAGCTGGGCCCCCAGAGGCTGGCCTTCTTGACTCCTACCACTGAGGAGGTTTATTTTTTGACATAAGAGTTTTCTTTTCATTAATAAAACTTGGCGCAAAGCTAGACCAAAGTTCTCCACGCATGCCTTGAGAAGCCCTCTCCTCACAGGTTTGAAACGTGCTCTCCCTAGGCAGACACTGGGAGCCATTCCATTACCCAGTTCAGACCATCAGTCTTGGGGAAGACCCCCCCAGGCCCGGCAACGGGCTGGAGGAAATAGGCCTTCAGGCCCTTGTTAAGCAAAAGTATTGCCTAACAGGAGGGGTGAAGACACAGTGAGGCCAACGGTCATGAGAAGGAAGGAAGAGGCCCTGGGGGACCTGAGAAGTCTGATGCCACCGGGCCTGCTCACCTCAGTGAAATTGATCTTCTCGCCGTTGAACATGTTCTCCCGGGCAGCCTCCACACCCCTGGACTTGGCCTGCAAGAGAAGACACTAGGCTGGGAACCACCCACATTAGCCACCAGGAGTCCAAATTCCCGGCACAAGGCTTGGTGCAGCCTCAGGTGAGGCTGACAGCCGGCTGCAGCCTGGCACCCTCTCCCACCGCCGAGTAAGAAGGGTCGGCTCAGAACCTGAGTTCAGGCTAGGAGCTCAGAGCCATGCACTGGCACAGACAGTCGCTGAGGTCCACAGAGAGAAGGAAGTAAAGATGCTCAAGGCCATGGGGGCTCCCAGGAGCCCAGCTTGCCCACCACACTGTGGGGTCCAGGCCAAGCCTCCCAATAGGAACATTACCAGGTCCACCAGCATCTTCATCACACCCTCCGTCACCAGGTTCTTGGAATAATCCACCAGAATACGCCCATGGCTGGTATCGAGGTTCAAGCTGCAGAAAGATGGCAGAAGCCGTTGGCCACACCCAGGTACCCCCCAGCCTGCTCCCTAACCAGAACTGCTTCCAGAAAAAACATCCTCTCTGTGCCATACCCCACACAGGCCGCAGCGGCCCAGCACAGGTGGTATCTGTCACCTGCTGCCCACCGGGCTGACCTGCAGCGGCACCGTGAGAAGGGCCGCCCTCTGAACAGAACGCATGTCTCCGGGTGAGGAGCCACTCCTCTGCTAAAACCGAGCTGGGGGATGGGGAGACACAGAGCGAGGTTCACTGTCCCTCCCTAGTCCAGGGAGTGACCAGCCCCTCCCTGAACTCCCGCTCTTCGCCTCAGCTAACTCAGGGGAGGGCGCAGGGGACAGGGCTGGCCACAGGGGACTTCAGCCGGAGCCGCAGACCACCCTCCCCACACACCTGCACCAGAGCACGGTGGGCCCATTCCCGTTCCCCCAAGATGTCCTCTAGTAGACTCCTTGCTATTTCCTGGTCCTTCACAGGTCTCCAGACCCGGCCTCTTCCGCGGGAATCACCTCCCCACATCTCCACCCTTCCACCAGACGGCCGCAATCCCCCGGCTGCCCCACCCAGACCGAACCCCGCTAGGGTCCCCCGCCCTCAGCAGCGAGCGGGTGGAGGCTGACAGCCCTTCCCGCCGCTGCGTCAGCGCGAGTGCCTCCCCCCCAGCGACGGAGTCTCTGAACCCGCGGGGGCTGCGCGGTGGGCACGCGGGAGGGTGATGGGCACGCCCCCGTGCAGGGGAGCCGCGGGCCCGCTTCTCAGGGCTAAGCAGCCCTGGGACCTCCGGCGAGTTCCCGGAACCTGCTTCAAGGAGGCGTCAAGGACGAAGTGCGGCCTGGGTCCTGATCCGGGGCCGGGGCTCCCAGGGACCGCCGGCCCGGCCCCGGCCCCGGCCCTGCACACCTTGAGCCCCTGCGCCGCGCCCCGCGCGCCCCGATCCCGGCCCGCACGTCCCGCCGGCCAGCGGCCCCGCGCGCACCTGAAGCGGTTGAAGCGTTCCTTGTCCCCCTCGAAAAGGCGGCGCAGGTTGAGCTCAGAGCCGTGCTTGCGGTGCCATTCCTGGAGCTGCTGGAACTGCGGGTTCTGGGTGAGCGCGGCCATGGCGAGAGGAGCAGGATGCACGGGCAGCGAGGAGGGCGGAGGAACCAGAAGGGCTGAAGGCGTGCAGACGCCCCCGGCAGCGGTCTTTATGGCCTTATGGCGCAGGCGCCGGCCCCGCCCCGCCCGCCCGCCCGCCAGGCCCCGCCCTCAGCGCCCGCCCGCCCGTCGACCTTGCCAGCAGCCCCGCTCTGGGGCCTGGGCTGGGCTCTCCCTGCACAGGGTGGCCACTTTGCTGCCCCCCTGCGACCTCTGCCTGGACGTGATTGGAGGACAGAAGCCGAAGTCTCCGTGCCCAGTCTGCTTCATTCGTTCCTTCATTCATTTATTCATTCATTCAACACAACTCAGAACACCTTCCATGTTCCAGGTAGTGTTCCAGGCGTTTCGGATACATAAGTGACAAATACGTAGAACATATGGTATGTCAGATGCTGGTAAGTGTTATTGAGAACCCTGGAAAGGGTGCTGGGATTGTGGGTTGCAACTTTGAATAGAATGTTCAAGGGAAAATTTACTAATGAGGTTACATTTGAGCAAAAGCCTGAAGAAGGTTAGAAAGCGAGCCAATGGGATATCTGGGGGGAAAGTGTTCAGACAGCCCTAGTCTGTTTGGCTCAGTGGATAGAGCATCAGCCTTCGGACTGAAGGGTCCCAGGTTCAATTCTGGCCAAGGGCACATGCCTGGGTTGTGGGCTCGATCCCCAGTAGGGGGCACGCAGAAGGCAGTTGATCAATGGATTTTCTCTCATCATTGATGTTTCTATCTCTCTCTCCCTCTTCCTTCCTCTCTGAAATCAATAAAGAAATATATGTATATTTTAAAAAGAAAGTGTTCAGGAAAAGGGAAGAACAACTGCAAAATTCCCAAGAGCAGCATGCGTAGATATTTCAGAAACAGAAGTAGGCATTTTGGCTGGAGCGGAATGAAGGAGGGGAAGGTGGTAGAAGATGAGGTCAGAAAGGGAAAGAAGGCAAGATCACATCCACCTTGTAAGTCATTGTGAGAGCTTGAGTTTTTATTCCCAGAGAGATGGGAAGCCACCGAAGGGTCCTCAGCAAAGGAGGGCCATCATCCAGCAGGTTTTACAAAGGATCAGGCCCACCACGCAGCAGGAATGGAAGGAAGGACAGCAGATCGGAGGCTATGCAATAATGCAGGCCGGGGACAAAAGTGGCTTGGTCAGGTAGCAGGAGTTCGGCCTGGTGATCTGGATGTATCGTGAGTGAAGAATTGACAATCTCCTGGTGAAAGAGAGATAAAGAATGGTCAAAGGTGACATCTAGTTTTCTAACTGAATTCCTGGAAAAATGGAATTGTCATTGCATCTTGCAGAGATGCAAGTTTTTTTGGGGGAAATCATATGATCTTGTTTTTGGACATGTTTTCAAAACCTTTTCCACCTCTGAGTGTTGAGTTGGCTATACATGTCTGGAGTACAGGGGGAGGAAAGGTTCAAGCTGGAGGGCGAGGCATCCATGAATGGATAGCGTTTGAGTGACTCTCAAGGGGGAGAGTTCGGATGAGAGGGCAAGAATGTCGTAGGAGAGGAAAGGAGGTCCAGGAACGGGGCGCTCAAATTGAGCTTCTCCGTCGCTGGGTTCCACCCACCAGCGTAGCCAGACGACCAGGCGTGTGCCCTGTCCTGCTGCAGTCCCCACCAGGGGTCTCCCGCCACCACCTCCCATTCCATGCAGTCCATGCCGCCTCTGGCCTCTGCAAAAGGCTTGCTCTCCCTGCCCAGAATGATCTGAGGCCTAACGATGAAGAAGGAAAATAGGAAGGGGCTGAGGACTGAAGAAACCACAGTACTTTGCAGGGAACAGCCCTGTCCACATGGTCAATATTTACCAAGAGGAGTTTTGGATTAACTGTCAGCTCTAAGATTGACCTGAACTTCCCATATCTAGCACAACCCTGACTGACAATGCTGAACAGCACCTGTTCTGCTGGAGTTCGTGGGAAATACTCCAACCAGAGTTTCCCATCTAAGCCAGTTACTTGTGTGCACAGAACAGTGCTCCCACCCTAAGTTCTGTGTTTCAGAACAGAACCTCATCCAATGGGAAAGCCGATCTCAGGAGCCACTGCACCGTTAGCCACTTGCCCTATGACTCCTTGGATGACTTTTAGCCCAACAGTAGCCACTAATTCCTTTTTCTAATAGGCTGTTTTTGGTGACTCTGGTGGACATCTCTTGTCTTTGTCCAAAACCACTACCTCCAACCCTTGTGTTTTTTCTTCTGACTCTCTGATCATATCAGATATGAGCACAATACCTCAGTCAGCCAAACACTCTCCTTTTCTGTGACCCTGGTGCCAGCAGCAGACACTCCCAGCTTTTTGTGGTGTTAGATTGCCTTTCTGAAAGGACAAGCCTGAGGGTCAGTCCTTGGTCTTAAGGAAAACAATGGAGAGAATGACCCCCAGAGAGAAGCCAGAGGGAACCTCACAGGGCCCAGGTTCCTGGGGCGGGGCCACCTCTGTCTGTAGCTGGTACAGGAGTCAGTGATTTCTCTTAACGGTGAAGTTGTTTTGAGCTGAACTGTCACAACTCCCAAGTATTTCCAAAGGTTTTTTTGGGTGTTCACCTGCCACTGCCACACTCTCTTCTCCAATATCCTCTTCTCCATCCTAGTCTTATAGGAGCAGCTCTGGGCACTGAAGAAGCAGGAGGTGAGGCCTCTGATCATTGCCTTTTTGAAGTTTTCATCTTTTTGACATTCCTTTATGTGCATCTTCAGAAGTCTAGCCTCTATGGTTCCCAGCAGGTTCAACCATTCTGGATTTCCCCAATACTATTTTATGTTTAACATCATACTTTGAAATTCCAAAGTTGCATATATTTTCTACATTAGCAAAAAACTAGGTTCCTACCTGGAAGGCCATAAGTTACAGTAGCCACGGAAAGAAAACAAAAAAGGAGGACAAAGGAAGATTGTTATTAATTGAAAGCCATACATCCAATTGGCGTGGTGATTATTCCTGCCAGTTTACTCTGTGCAGAGTTCTGTGCTAAATTTTCTCCTATGCAACCCTCAAAACAGCCTTATGTTGTCCTTCCCATTTAACAGGTTGAGAAATCTAAAAACAACCACTCTGCTAGTAAGTAGAGAACCAACCCACGGTTGCCTGATTCATGAGCTGTTCTTAATCAAACCCTGTCTTGTCTGCCATTTTCTGGCTCTTCCCCATCATCTCAGTTTTGTTTTAACATCAATTAGGCCTCTGGTTGACAGGGTAGAATTTTGCAAGTGGAAATGGCCAAGAATGGCATCTCAAACAGAAAGGATAACAGCATGGCAAAGGCAGAGAGGAATGGAGGTCCAGGAACTGGGCACTCTAACTGTGGGAGAGTAATCAGTCACTGACTGGAGTGTGAGGTGGGGCATCTCTGATCAAGTCTTAGGGAGTAGAGTGGGGGCTATAGCTTGCAAAAATATCAGTGTAAGGTAATCTTACATTCTGACAAAGTGAAACCTACTGTTTTCCATCACCATCACCACACTCAGCACCATATGTTGTACCAAGCCCGGTCTGCAAACCTCAGAGTATAGGGTTCAGGGTCCCAGGAATCCTGAGGGTCTTATGTGCCCAGACCAGGGGCTGATGAACCACAACGAAGAGAAAACCTGGTTCAGAATGTTCAAAGACCCTGCTTCCGCGCTGGGCACCTTCAGGTGACCTTAGTAAGTCTGGCCCTGGACAGAGGAGTGGATTGGAGGGTGGCCCGGAACTCGGAGGCAAGTTAGGAAGTCCAAACTTTTTTTTTTTTTAAATATATTTTATTGATTTTTTACAGAGAGGAAGGGAGAGAGATAGAGAGTTAGAAACATCGATGAGAGAGAAACATCGATCAGCTGCCTCCTGCACACTCCCCACTGGGGATGTGCCCGCAACCCAGGTACATGCCCTTGACCAGAATCGCACCTGGGACCTTTCAGTCCGCAAGCCGACGCTCTATCCACTGAACCAAACCGGTTTCGGCTAGGAAGTCCAAACTTTAAACAAGGGTTAATTTCAGAGCCTAAGGAAAACCAATGGGCTTCCCCTGAGTATTTGCAAAACCAGCACTTGCTGAGCCTGTGGCGGGCAAAGTTCCAAACAAGAGCCCTGTTATACAGATGGGGAAACTGAGTCAGGTCTTAATTTCGGGCCGCTGAACAGGGCCAGGCAGGACCTGGAGGGAGGTCAGGCGCGAGGGGATCCACCCCATGACTTTTCATAAGCTGTTCCCGTTCCGGAGAGGCGCACCCACTGGGGATGCTGAGTCACGGTGACCGACGAGACCTAGGGCGTCACACCTCCCTGCCACCCCGCGCAGCTCCCTCCCTGCCACCCCGCGCAGCTCCCTCCCTGCCACCCCGCGCAGCTCCCTCCCTGCCACCCCGCGCAGCTCCCTCCCTGCCACCCCGCGCAGCTCCCTCCCTGCCACCCCGCGCAGCTCCCTCCCTGCCACCCCGCGCAGCTCCCGGCGCAGGCTCCGGCTCGCGAGGGGCGCTGTGCGCGTGTCTGCCAGCAGGGAAGGCGGAAGCCCGACAGGTGGGGGGCGGGGGAGCACACGCGTCAGCGTGTGGGCTCGCACGTCCGGGGTGCGCATGTGCGCATGCCCCCGCGCCGAGTTGGGGGCGGGGAGGAGGAGGGGTGCAGAGGGGCACTCGCTAACGCCCCTGCCCGCACGTTCGGGATGGACGCGCGCGCGCATGTGCGCATACCCTGGGGATGGGCGTGCGCCTGCGCACGCAGGAGTGGGAGCGGGCGCCGGCGCCCTGGGAGGCCCCAAGTTCGTCCTGCGTAGGCGTTCGGGATGTCGCCCCAGGTTTCCCGTGTGAATCCATTGTTAGGTACATGAACAGTTCTCCACCGCACAATGGCCTGCGTTTCCATGAGAATAGCAAACTCTATACTTAGTAAAAGGCTACTTAGTTCTATCCAGTTCCTAATGTCAACCCCTCCTTGCGGTGGAAGAACAAACTCTGGTCATCATGTATTTTAGTCCTAAATGAGAGGCGATTTCATTTCAAGTCTAGATCTATTTTTTTCTCTGTATTAGAAGTTTGCCTCTGGCCCCAGCAACACCTCCTTTTGCCTGGCTTGCGTGGAGTTGCTTCCCGCTGTTCTGCACGGGGACATGTGGCCGTGAATGACTTGACTTGCTCCTTCCTATCATGAAGCCCTGGTTCTAGTGAGGGGCAAAGAAATGCAAACACGATTCCAGGGGAGCGCTGATTGCTGTGATGAAAAACAAAGCGGAGTAGAGGGTAGGCCAGGCCTGAGATCTATGGAGAGGCCCTGAGCAGGCGCAGTTCCAGGAGCAACAGGCAAGTGGGCACCGGGAAGTTGATGTCAAGGTAGCAGGGGTGTAAGGAAAACCCTGAGGCCAGAGAGTGCAATGGAGATGTAAGAACACGGCAGAATTTAAATGTGGGTAAATACACTTACAGGACTTCCTGACTGAATGAGGAGACTGTCTTCTAGGCCACTTCCAGGCCCCTCACAGACATCCGGAAGCCTGGGTCCAGCCCGTCCACCCCTGTGGAATCGTAAGGCCAGCTGTGTGTGACTTCCACGAGCTTGCCCTGAAGGTTCCTTTGGTTGGGAGCCTGCTAGGCATGCTGACCATGTACAGTGCTTTTTGGCAGTCGAAGAGCTGAGCATTGGAATGGTTTCTTTCCTCGTTGTCTATAGATCACAACAGGGGCCACACAGCTCAGAGGGCCATCCCCTGCAAATGGTTAGCATTTGGCATTTCGGCTACACTCCTAGAGCTGGATGCCACACCAAGGATACCCCAAGTGAGGAAGGACTATCACTAGTCTCACAAGGATCTCACCTGCTTGTATGTTACACGCTATTTCTCAAATGGGGTGAGGCCTCCAAGGACCCTCTGGGGACTCAGATGTAACATCTGTTCTGCTTCCATCGCCACCCATCCAGCACATAACCCAGGGTTACATGACTCCTATCTCCACCACTATTGTTCATCAGGTCAGTGTTACTACCAGGTACTCGTGTTAAATAGGAACACACTTGGATAAATGTTTTGCCCGCTAGCTTTTAATATGAACTTTCCTTAAATACACTCATGGAACTTAGCTATTCCTGAGGTATAGGTCCTCATGCTCAGCATCACAGAAGCATGAGTGGTGCTTACAGTTAGATTATATATTAGCTAGAGGCCCTGTGCATGAAAATTCGTGCATGGGGGGGGTGTGGGCAGGGGGAAGTTCCCTCAGCCTGGCCTGCCCCCTCTCAGTCTGGGAACCCTCAGGGGATGTCTTACTGAGGGCTTAGCCACAGTCCGGCCTCCCTCTGCAGAAGGCGATCAGAAGGATTGGGGAAGGTAACACCCCCATCACCGCACTGCTGCTGCTGAACTTGGCTCTCGCTTCTTTGCGCTGGCCCTGCCCCTGCCCATTTGTGTGTGTGGTGATCTGGGGCCAGGCCGGCTGTGGGAGGTTGAGATACCTCGGTTGCACCCCTGTCCAGCCTCTGCAGAGGCTCCAGGACCACGGGTCGCCCCGCCTCTGCGAACTGAGGGGCCCTGCAGCACACGTGGGACCAGCCTGGGCCCTCAGTGCAGCTGCCTCTCCTGCGCCACCGCCCTTGGCCCTCGCAGCTGCTGCGGCTTTGTTCAGAAGAATGTCTGGTCTAATTAGCATATTACCCTTTTATTAGTATAGGTGCTCACACTAAGATAATGAAAAAAGTTTCAATCAAGTGCTGTCTTATAGTAAATGAAAATGAGTTGAAATTCCTCTGTAACCCAACCTCTAGTTGTGGTTCTCAATGTACAATCTATTCTTCTGCTTACCAGGATGATCATCCAGTCAGACTAGTCCTTGTCCCTCTGAGGTACGGTTTCTGCCATATATTGGGTCCCTTATCCCTGGGTCTGCTCCCTGGAAAGGCTGCCTGGGCAGCGGATAGTATACATGCTGGTAGCTGGTATCCTTCCAAGTGGTCTTCACCATGACATTGGCTCCGCCCACAGCTTTGGCCTTGGGGAAGCCAGAAGGAGAGGTGTGGTAGGTTGTGTTGTTTCCTGCTCACCCACCCCAGTTCATCCTATCACCTCAGTGGTCTTTCCCCTTTCACGTTTTCAGAATCAGATAACAGACTGACCTAAAAACCAATTCAGGTGCAGCTTTTCAGAGTAACGAACCAAGTAGGGCTTCTGACGGTTTCTGTTGCAGTTCATTTTAAACAGACATACAAAATATATTATTAAATGTATATTTTTAATAAAGCCAATCGTTAATTTACTTATAGGAGCTTTAAAAGATACAAAATGTAGAGTTCCAGTTTGGAAGCATTGTAACTATTCACACAATGTCCTGCTGATGCCTGAGCAAGGACCCATGCCCGGCCACACAAAGGACACACGCGCTCACACATGCAAACACACGCGCTTTGGAGAGACTCCTCTGCCACGCGCAGCACCTGGAATTACCAGTGTTCAGAACAAGGTGGTGCTGAGAACACAGCACCTACCAGGAGACCACACAAACAGCTTCACACAGTCTCACAGCCCATGGAGATGCAATTAAAAAATGTCTTAAGAAAAACAGACTAGAATGGGACAATTAGCAACTTCGACGTCAGCTGTGCTGGGGCATCAAGGACTGACCTCTGACCAGGGTGAGGTCTTGGGGAGGCACTATTAATACAAGAGTACTTTAGTATATCAGAACTTGAAATACAGGGTACTGTGGACACATTACGGAAGGAAATCGAAAACTATGTTACAAGTCAAACAGCCACAAACAACTTCAACAGAGTTTAGTGCACACACTGTGACGGCTAATACAGACAAGAGCCACGCAGGGTTGGTGCAGAGCACGTGCCTGAAAAAGTCTATGTACAAAATAGTTCTCTGTAAACATGGTGAGGTGAATGTTCAGAACCCATGGTGAAAGGATCACAAGTACAGGCAGCAATGGCATCCTCACACAGCACAGGACAACACCCGGGCCTGGACGTAGCCTGGCGACACAGTATTGAAAATTCAGGCGGCTGGGCTCAGACACCCTCAGGGCCCTCTATAATTAGTGTGTATACAGACATATATATATATATTTTCTTTTTGGTATTTTTTAAATATAAATTTACTTATATCTGTAGAAAAATGAGAACATAAATGTGTTATTACAATCTTTGCTGGAAAAGGTTATATGGAGTTAGAAAGAATAAACCATTTATTAGTAGTTAACATATATTAAAATGGTTTAATGATTTAAGAAAATATAAAAAAAATATTAATACTGTCAAACTTTCATACCAGAAAATATTACAGATTTTTTTCAATTAGACTTTTTCAAAGATGAAATATGAAAAATTTAAATAAGTTTTATATAAAGAACTTCTGTAACCTCAATTAATATACAGTGGGATGTCTATTCTATATAGATATATTTATTATTATTTCTCAATTTAAGCACCATTCAATTCTTCTGGATCCATTCTGGCTGGAAAATCCCTAAATCCACAGGATGTTATCTATTTAATGGCACGTTAACTGAATATGAGGTGGGTTTTTTAAAAAAGAAAATACTTTAATTCCTATCTATATCTTAATTGGTTTGTCTTGAGCCAGTTCATAAAAGTTACTGCAATTTCATGTGCCGGTATCTCTGTACAGCCTCTTGACCACACCCAACCTCTTAGACTGTATTGAAGCCTCTGGCCATGTGTGGAAGGACCTGAGGGCAACAGGTGTGTCTTTGTCCTGCAGACAGTAGCCAGCTGGCTCATCTCCATGCACCATCAGGAATTGCCTCGACTTCAGTTTTATGATCCTGCTTTTGTAAATCGGACAAAAGCTGCACTCCCTGGGTGCTGCTGGGGTGGTGAGGGGCTGCCCACACAGAAAACCCAGGTAATTGCTTCTGATCACACATATTCTGTATGTTGCCCGTTTTGTATAAGCTTAAATAAAAATAGTGTTGAACAAACCTCCAGCCGCTACATTTGTTATCTTAAAAACTTCAATGCGCCGAGCCGGTTTGGCTCAGTGGATAGAGCGTCGGCCTGTGGACTCAGGGGTCCCGGGTTCGATTCCGGTCAAGGGCATGTGCCTGGGTTGCGGGCGCGTCCCCGGTGGGGGATGTGCAGGAGGCAGCTGATCGATGTTTCTAACTCTCTATCCCTCTCCCTTCCTCTCTGTAAAAAATCAATAAAACATATAAAAACTTCAATGCATTTTAGGCAGGAGATGTTTTAACTGAAAACCTGTATGAAAAATAGCTATAAAATACAGTGATTGGTGTGGTCATCACTTAACGTGTTAAGAAGGGAGAGGTTTCAGAAGAATGGTCAGTTTTGCAGTCATCCTTCCAGCCTGATGCCTTCCCAGCACACACAGTGGGACTACAAACTCGAGAGCTATTTCTCAGAGTGTGGCCTGTGGCCCAACTGCATCAGAATCACCAGAAGTGCTTATTAAGCTCGAAGATCCAGCATTTCCCTGAGGAGGGTCAGAGACAGTCTTCAGCTGGCCCTCTAGGGGTCTGATGCCTCCAAAGTTTGAGAAGCCAGGCCTTAAAGGCTTGGAGCTGCCAACCACCCCCATCCCCAAGGATCCTTGCCTGGGACAGGGGTGCACTGGTCCTCTGGGGGGTTGGTGCCAGCTAGTCAGCCCTAGGATGGGGACACTGGCCCCAACAGCTTTGGGCAGGCAGGCCTGGGTCAGTACTGGGGCAAGTAGGCTGGCCTGCGCTCAGCCTTCCCCGGGAAGGCCTTGAAGCCCTTGGGCGCTGCCTTGTGTGCTGCTGGGGGTGGGGGCTGTGGTGGGGTCTGCACGTAGGAGAAGGAGGCCGTGCTGCAGTCGGTGCTTGCAGCCCATACCGGGGACTGCAGCATCTGCATGGTGTCGTTCCATTGGCTGCCAGGGCTGGTGACCGCATAGAGTGGTGCGCCTGGGCTAGGCAGTGTGCTGGGTAGTGGAGAAGGGTGTTGCCAGGGTGCTTTGGGTGGCCACGTTTTGGTTTTGTTATCCTGAGAGACAGAAAAAGGTTCTTAGTGGCATTTCTGGCAATTTATCATCTTTCCCACCACCCCGATCTCTGCCCTGTATTCACCTAGGAGACGGTGAGAGCCTCTCCCTCTCCCACAGCCCTGGGACAGCACTGTGCAAGAGAACTGGCAGTGGCAGGAATGTTGTCTGCACTGTTCAGTGCAGCAGCCACGTGCCAGTTATGGCTAGTGCAACCACGGACTCAATTTTTATTTACATTGATTTCCATTGATATTCAAATAGCTACATGTGGCTAGTGTCTACCATATCAGGAGCACAGTCCCACAGCTTCCTCTACATATAGCTCTGAGTTAGCTGAGCTGGCTGATCATTTAGACAAAATCATGGGAAAAAAATTGTTCACCACAAAGATCCCATCATTTCTTTGACGCCCTCTTAAAATTTCAGCTTTGGTCCCTGGCCGGTTTGGCTCAGTGGACAGAGTGTTGGCCTGCGGGCTCAAGGGCCCCGGTTTCAATTCCGGTCAAGGGCATGTACCTTGGTTGCGGGCACATCTCCAGTAGGGGGTGTGCAGGAGGCAGCTGATCAATGTTTCTATCTCATCGATGTTTCTAACTCTCCCTCTCCCTTCCTCTCTGTAAAAAATCAATAAAATATATTTTAAAAAACCCCAAAACTTCAGCTCTGGGCTCTGGCTGGGTGGCTCAGTTGGTTGGAGCGTTGTCGCGTACACCAAGAGATTGTGGGTTTGATTCCCCCGATGCCCAGTCAGGGCACATACCTAGGTTGTGGGTTTGATCCCTGGTTGGGGAACGTTTGGGAGGCAACCGATCAAAGTTTCTCTCTCACAGCCATGTTTCTCTCTCTCCCTTCCACTTTCTCTAAAAATCAATAAACATATCCTTGAATGAGGATAATTAAATAAATGAAAAAAAAATGAAAAAAATACTTCAACCTTGGAACCTTGCTCATGGCCTGTATCCAATAGAGCCAGCCCTGTGGCCAGAGCAGAGCCCCCAATACCTGATTCACATCCTCCACTGTGGTAAGAAGAGGCGGTGAGGGCAGCGTGCTGGTCTCCTGCTCTCCACTGCTGTGTTTCCTGAAAGAACCAAGAGCTCAGTGCAGTAGTTGCCTTGTTTCCTGTCCAGCTTACCTCCAGGGGGCACCTTATCCACTTGGCTCTGGCATCTGGGGCACTGATTCTAGGTGGGTGTGTGGAGACGTGCTTGGATACACAGCGTGCAGGGGGAAAAAGTGAGTCACCATCAAATGCTGCACTCTGCAAGCCATCACAGGGTTGGGATAGAGTAGGGGTGGCAGGCATGAGGACAAATACTGGCTCTTTCAGCTGCTCTCTGAGTCCATCAGCTATGGAAGCGGTTCTCAACCTATGGGTCGCGACCCCTTTGGGGCTCGAACGACCCTTTCACAGGGGTCGCCTAAGACCATCGGAAAACACATATATAATTCTATATTGTTTCTGTCAATCACTATGCTTTAATTATGTTCAATTTGTAACAATGAAGTTGGGGGTCATGTATTAAAGGATTGCGGCATTAGGAAGGTTGAGAACCACTGAGCTATGGCCTTTTGTTAATTTATTCAACAGATACTGATTACTTACCATGCAATGTGGATATGTGACTATAAACTAAAAGCCTGTTAAGTTTCACAACTGACATGAAGTTTGTTATAAGGATGAAAAAGGCAGGGTTAGCAGGCTCAGAGCCGGGTAACTCAGTCTATCAGTGCCCTTGCATGCAGACAGCAGTCTCTGCAGAGGTGATGCTCCAGGTGACTGAGATGTCTAACCAGCCTCCCTGATTTCCCATGCCTCCAACAGAAGTCTGAAACTCCACCCCTGGCTCCATCCTGCTTCTCCTGCAGTCCTCCCAGTCTTGGTCCATGGCACCCCCTTTCACACAGATAGATATTCAGGCCAAAAACTTGCCTATCATCCTTGATTCTTCTCTCTCACACATCCCCTCTGCCAATACCTCACCAGTGCCCCCTCATTGTGTTCAGCTTTCTGCTCATCAGAGGCCTTCCTGACTCTCATTCTGAAAACAGAAAATCCACCTGTCCCTTGCACTCTTGCCCCCAAACCCTGCTTTATTTTTCTTCACAGCATCTAACCCAATCTGACATATTTTGTTGTTGTTGTTTTAAATCTGCCTTCCGGCAATAGAATATACCTTCCACTAGGAGGGGGATTTTGTTTTATTTGCCGCTACATTACAGTGCCTGGGACATGATAGGTGCCAATGAATGAACGAATGAATGACTTTAACTTCTCCAAGTCTCAACTTCTTCACCTATGAATTGGGGGTAAAACAGTACTTGTATAATAAGATGGTTGCTATGTGCTGAATTATCTCACCCCCCTACCCCCCAATTCATATGTTGACTCTAAATTCATATGCTGAAGTCCTAACTCCCAATACCTTATACTGTGAGTGTATTTAGACATCAGGTGCTTAAACACGTAAGTTAAAATGAAGTCATTAGGGAGGGTTCTAATCCAATGTGACTGTTGTCCTTATAGGAAGAGAAGGTTAGGACATGGACACACACAGGAGACGACCATGTGACGATACAAAGAGGAGAAGGCTGTCTGCAAGCCCAGGGGAGAGACCTCAGAGGAAACCAACCCTGCTGACACCCTGATCTCAGACTTCAAGCCTCCAGAACTGTAGGAAAATAAACTTCTCTCGTTTACGCCCCCAGTCTGTGGTACTTGGTTACGGTAGCCCTAGCAAATAAATACAGGGGTTGCGAGAACTGAGTGAGATAATGTACGTAAATGCTTACCCAGGGCCTAGCTTGTATTAGCCATCACTATCACCACCACTGTTACAACTCTGTGACTCAGGTACCCTTCCCTCTTCACCTACCCACTCCCCACTGCTTATCCACTGAAGCCTGACCTGGCACACAAGGGCCGTGTAACCTGGCCTCCCTTTCCTCTCCACAGCATGCCTTCCACCGCTCAGGCAGCCCTGCATGCGATTTCCCGCCCACATCCTTTAGACTGCCGCTCTGGGCCTCTGCTTTCTCACACCCACACAGTCTTTCTACTTCTCTGTAACCAAATTATCCTCTGATTTCAGGGTCCATTTAAATATGAGATCTAAACTTCTTAGATCCGAATAGACTATATTTCTATTTTTTTCAACTTTGAAATACCAGTCAGAGGTCATTTTACCCACCTCTCCCTTTCACAGGGAAACTGAGCGTCAAGCCTTTTATTTGGAGCTGCAAAGCCTGCTGGTGAGCCCTGATTAGAACTTTCTTGTCCTGGTCCTGCTCCCCCCACTCCCACAAAAGCCTGCCACCTGCAAGGCACAGACCAACACAGGCAAACCTGGTCTCAGAACTCTCCCTTGCCTGACATACTGGAACTTTTTTACTTCCATTGGCATGAGACTATTCTGCCAGCAAAACTCAACCCAATGTTAAGTCACCCGGACTAAAAGCCTGTGTGGTGGCCCCACAGAGGCCTAAGCAAGACAGTGCCAGCGAAGGCCCTCTGCCTTTTTCACACAGGCCGACTGGGAACAGTGGGCTCCTGAGCTTTCCGGAGGACTAAGCTGTGGATCACATTCACGTGCCCCATCCTTTGATTCAGAAATCTCTTCATACCTTCTCTGCTTGACAGCAGCAACGAGGTCAGGCCCTGAAAACATGGAGAACAAGCTGTCGCCATTGGCGGAGGATGTCTCATCACTCGAGCTGGCTGAGTCTCCCTGAGTACCCGACCAGCCGCTGTGCAGGCCATCCCTGAAAGCCAAAGAGAGAAGTTGGTCCTGGGCCTCTGCAGCCAGCCTAGACACCGGCAGCCCAAACCAAGCTCTAAAAATCTTTACCCTCCACTCATCTCACACCAAATAGTGGTTTCTTATGTCTTACATGCAGGTCCACGTGCAAGTGACCTGTGCACTTCAAACCTGCTTTATTCAAGGGTCAACTGTACTTTCGTTCCGTGGCTAGGAACCCATGTATGCAGGGTCAACTTAAATTTGTGTGGATTTTCAACTGCATGGTGGGTTGGTGCCCCTAGCCCTTGCGATGTTCAAGGGACAACTGTAATACTTACGCATCACTGCCCTTTAGTCCTCTCAGAAACCTGTGGTTTACATATGAAATTCATCAGAGCAAACAAAAACTTGAGGTGGTCTTTAGCTGTCCAGATTTCTTAACCAGGTAGCAAATAAGAGATGTGAAAAACCAATCCCCAGTTGTCTTTATGATGAAAATCCACAATCTCTCCATTCAATGGAATCAGAACCATACACCTTTACCTTTTGTAAATGGTAAGGATCACATTCCATAAACTACATGGGTTTGTTTCATAGACATGCTCATTTCAGCATAAAAACTTTGTTAAACATGCAATTTCTTTATACTATCAAATAAGATCCTTGTCTAGGGTGGAAGAGTCTGTCTAGAAAATCAATTTTATACCAATGGTGTGTTCACAGGAACACTTCATGCCACCGTGCATCCCACAGTCAATCACAAAACTCTGCCTCCTGAAGATCTGACCATCTGTCACTCTCACATGCGGGTTTGAATTGAATTACTTGATAAGAGTGCACAAAGGCCCCAGGGGGGACACCCAGATCCCAAACTCAGCTTTACTGCCACGCCCAGCACTCACCCTTCTGTGAAGAACTCTGGGAAAGGCCAGGTTCTATGGGCATCATCCATGGGTGGCCAGTGTCCCCGAGGGTTGCCTGGACGGCGACTGTGTTGGACTTGCCGCTTCTGCTGCATTGCCTGGCTCACTCCTGCCACGTAGCGTGCAAATTCAGGGTCTGAACCCACTGTGTTGAGACAAAGGGATAAACAGGGTTTGGAGCCAAATTGGCCTCATTTCCTTTGCTACCTTCTGAGGATGTGCTGGTCACACACACAGAAAAGTGGTGAGCTGCCAGGCCTGTGGCCAAGTTGGCTGCAGGATTTGCCTAGCAGTCTGCAATGGTGAGCTGGGGCTTGGAGCACATAGGTCTGAGGTTCACCTATGGTGTGCATAGGACTGTCAGGAAGGCTTATGCCTAGGACAGAGGCAGGCTGAATGTGAACAGGAGACTGGGAGAACAAAAAAGGTTTGTTTTATCCATAACTAAATATTAAGAACAAATACTTTAACATTTTCCAAAATCTAATGTTACATAGGTAACACCTTGGAAAGTCAGGTGAGCAGCCAACTAACCTGGAAGTTATCAAAGCATCAGGATTAGCCAGATAGAGAATATATGCCATTCCCACTTGGGCCCAACTCTGATAGAATATTTCCATGGATACTGGATGGCAAACCTGCTCATTCAGTCTGAAGAAATAGGAGTGGTAATAGGCCTTGACCCAGTGACTCATTTGGTTAGAGCCTCGTCTTGACATACCAAGATTGCAGGTTCGATCCCCAGTCAGGGTGCATACAAGAGCCAACCAATGAATGCATCAGTAAGTGGAACCACAAACCAATGTCTCTCTCCCCCTTCCTCTTTCTCTCTTAAAAGTGGTAAAAAATAACATGAAATTTCAGGATGTATTAAGAGGTGCCTGGAAACATACTGGATAGAGCTGAGTAATGTGCGGGGCAGCAAAAGTGGGAGAAAAAAACAGCACAGAAGGTATCTCTCTCTTAGAGAAAGAGTCAAACAAAAAGCTATGGCAGCCCTTCCTCTCTGAAATCAATAAAATTCAAAAACAAACAAATAAAAAACCCTCAACCTGTGTGGTTCAGTGGTTGAGCGTTAACCTACGAACCAGGAGATCATGGTTTGATTCCTGGTCAGGGCACATGTCTGGATTGCGGGCTTGATCCCTGATAGGGGGTATGCAGGAGGCAGCCCATCAGTGATCCTCTCTCAACATTGATTTTTAAAAAAAATATATATTTTATTGATTTTTTACAGTGAGGAAGGGAGAGGGATAGAGAGTTAGAAACATCGATGAGAAAGAAGCATCGATCAGTTGCCTCCTGCACACCCCCTACTGGGGATGTGCCTGCAACCAAGGTACATGCCCTTGACCAGAATCGAACCTGAGACCTTTCAGTCCGTAGGCCGACGCTCTATCCACTGAGCCAAACCGGTTAGGGCCAACATTGATGTTTTTATCTCTCTCCTCTGAAATCAAGAAAAACATATTTTTAAAAAAACTATGGCAGGAAAATACCCATGGGTCACAAACTGATTATGAATCAGCAGTTTGTATGTTTTAGCTCCAGGTTGGGAAAGACACTAAAAGCACAATCACACCGTTAGCTTTTGCTCAGGGCTCTGCCACAGGACCACTGCATGAAACTAAGCCATTGTGCACTATACACAGATGTCCACAAGAGGGAGAGTAGAGGCTGAAATCAAGGCCCTGTCCCAGTGAGTCAAGCCATGTCCCCAGGGGCTGTGTGTCTGTCCAGAGAGTGCCTTCTGTAACTCACCTGTCTATATAGACTCTCTGCCCTTGGGACAGGTCTGCAGAAAGCTACATTAAGGACTTGAAGGTCAGAAAGGAACACCCAGAAGGAAAAGCTGGTAGGATTTGCAGGCTAAGGACATAAAGACAGTCTGGGCCTCAACAGGTATCAACAGTGATAAAATTCTACCCTTGATGGTTTGGCTCAGTGGATAGAGCACTGGACGGTGGATTGAAGGGTCCTGGGTTTGATTCCAGTCAAGGGCACATGCCCAGAGAGCGGGCTCGATCCCCAGTAAAGGGCGTGTAGGAAGCAGCTGATCAATGATTCTTTCTCATCATTGATGTTTCTCTCTCTCCCTCTCCCTTTCTCTCTGAAATCAACAAAAATATATTTAAAAAAGAAAAGAAAGAATAGAGAATCTAAAGCTTCAGCATAGGTAACATCAACTCACCTGGATTATTTAAAAAAGAAAAAAAACAACAACAGTGATAAAATTCTGCCAAATACCACTTGTACTCTGGTTCACCTACATGACTGTCAAAAAATGTACAGGCTGCTTATCAGCAATGGAGGAAATGTGCCGTGCTTCTCCCGCAGTGCCAAGGCAGGCTTGCTCCTCCGCAGCAGCTGGAGCTGTTTGCCCTTCCAGTAGCCCAGGGCATAA
The DNA here is from genome assembly GCF_963259705.1 of Myotis daubentonii. Lineage (NCBI taxonomy): Eukaryota > Metazoa > Chordata > Mammalia > Chiroptera > Vespertilionidae > Myotis > Myotis daubentonii. The sequence continues at coordinate 27,242,983 of NC_081854.1, forward strand.
AGTTCCCCACATCCACCCACCCCAGGGCAGCAAGAACAAGAAAGCATGAGCAGCAGCTTGAGAAATTTCTAGAAGAAATAAAAAAAAACACTTCTGCCCTTTAACAATTAATGTTGGGCTGTTTTGTCAGGGAAACTCCTCTTCCTGTGGTTTTGTAAATATACACTATAGTTATGTACAATATTTCAGAGTATTCCCCTGTGAATGAAATATACTTTCCACTTCTGTATACCTTTTACTAAATTAGAGAAAAAAAGCAATTTCTATATACTTATCATGCATCTACACACTTTATCAGATTTGTTTACTAATTCTACAAGTTGTTTTTTTTTTTTTTTACTGAGTCTTGTTTTTTCCAAGTCTATACCTAGCAAAGAGATGTGCTTTATAATCTATCATTTTCTAAAGCTTGTATCTCTTATTTCCCTTGTTTTTGTCTTGATGTATTTGCTAGAAAGTTCAAGATAAAGTTAAATGCTGTTGGTAGCAATAGCTGCCACCCTGTCTGGGTCTAGATTTTAACTGGAACTTTGTTTCACTATACAAAGTGCTACTTACTATTGGCTTTTTGTAGGTAGTCTTTTTTTAAAAAATTTTAAAAAAATTATTTTTTACTCTAGAGATTGTCTCTCTTGAAAACAAACTCTACATTCCACACTCAGCCCCCTCCCCCCATAGTCTTTTTTTTATATTCAAGAAATTTCCTTCTATTCATGTTTTACTCTAAGGGACTTATTTATTTTTTAGGAACTGCTGGTATCTTTTATTAAATGTCTCCATAGTATCTATTACTATGAGTTTTTCTCATTTAATTGGTCGATCTGATAGATTACCGTACATTAGCAGAGTTCCTTCTACTGAACCACCTTATACCCCTGAAGTAAACGGGGTTTAGTAACATCTGAACTGATGGATTTTCTTGCATCTATCCACTCGTACATGAGATGCACTATAGTTTACTTTTTGTATAATCCTTATAAAGTTTTTATGGTAAAAATCATGTTGGCTTCATAATTACCTTTATAATCTCTTCTACTGAAATAGATCTATAGATCTAGGCAGGTTTTCTACTTCTTGGTACAATTTTGGTAATGTATATTTTATTAGGAAAGACTCCATTTTCCATTAAGTTCTCAAATGTGTTGTCATCAAGACATATGTAGTAATGTTTTAAGAGTTCTTCTAGGAGAAACTAAGATGGCGGCATAGATAAACACCGGGAAATTGCTGCTTCCCACAACAATTGATAAATGCATCAAAAACACAAGGCGGACATCATCCAGAACTACAGGAAGGCTGGCTGAGTGTAAATTCTACAACTAGAAGGAAAGAAAAGCACACTGAGAGCCAGAGGAGCTGCGGAGGTGGAGTGCAGATACGGGGGCTCGCGCGCGCGGAAAGGGTCTGGCACCTGAGGACGCGGCTGTCTTTTTGAATCCAGAGGGAGGCATAAGCTCCCGACGGCTCTGAAATCCGGTTCCGGGAAGTCTCTGGGGACCCAGGACTCATACGGGAGAAACTGGACTGTCTGGCAGCAGGTGAGCCTGAGGGCGGCTTTCCCTCAGAGGTGCCTGCAGCCATTGCCGGGACACTGGGACTCCGCCATAGCTGCTTGCTCCGCCCTTTGATTCCTTGAGACCCCGCCCCGCCCAGGCTGTGCCAGAGGCTTTTGCATATGAATGCCCTGGCCATTTGCAACCTGTAATTACCTAACCGCAGCTGGGCCAGATAGACCCAGAGCTTCCAAGAGAAGGCCCAAGGCCCCACAGCGGCTTGCATTGCTACACAGCTGAGCATCATCAGGGCACTTCCAAACTCCAAAAAAGGAAGGGGAATCTGCAGTTCTCTTCGTAGTTCCTGCTGTGTAACCTCAGGCAGAGGCTAAATTAGCACCTCCTTAGATCCAAGAGCCAGTGTACCCAGTGGTCAGAGGGGGACCATCCAGATCACAACTCCTCAGATCCATAAGGGACACACTCAGGGTGCAGTCTCAGTGAGCACCAAAGCCCCACTGAAGCAAGTCTTGCCCCAGAAGGGTGTCTCCAGCACAGAAGTTCTCCCACTGCAGACACAGCTGATTCTCACTGCCAATTGGCCTGGAGGTCAATTCCTCCCAGTGATCCTACAACAACCAAGGCATAGCTACAACAAGACTGTGCACAAAGCCCACAAGGGGGTGCACCAAGAGTGTCCACCTCAGGTAACTGGGGAGGCTGAGCCACTGGGCCCTACAGGACACCTAGCACACAAAGCCACTCTATCAACACAGGGAAGCATTAAAAATGTGGAGACAAAGAAACAGGTCACAAATGGCAGAAACGGAGGAAAGCAAAGGACTGGATATAGAGTTCAAGGCCACGTTTATAAGGTTTTTCAAGAATTTTATGGAAACCGCCGATAAATTTAATGAGTCCCTCAGTAAGTATAGTGAGACCATGGAGGACATGAAAAAGGACCAACTAGAAATTAAGCATACACTGACTGAAATAAAGAATAATTTACAGAGATCCAACAGCAGACAAGAGGATCCCAAGAATCAAGTCAAATATTTGAAATACAAAGAAACAAAAAATACCCAACCGAAAAAGAAAAAAGAGATTCCAAAAATATGAAGATAGTGTAAGGAGCCTCTGGGACAACTTCAAGCGTACCAACATCAGAATTATAGGAGTACCAGAAGAAGAGAGAGGGCAAGATATTGAAAACCTATTTGAAGAAATAATGACAGAAAACTTCCCCTACCTGGTGAAAGAAATAGACTTACAAGTCCAGGAAGTGCAGAGAACCCCAAACAAAAGGAATCCAAAGAGGACCACACCAAGACACATCATAATTAAAATGCCAAGAGCAAAAGATAAAGAGAGAATCTTAAAAGCAGCAAGAGAAAGACAGTCAGTTACCTACAAGGGAGTACCCATACGACTGTCAGCTGATTTCTCAACAGAAACCATGCAGGCCAGAAGAGAGTGGCAAGAAATATTCAAAGTGATGAATAGCATGAACCTGCAACCAAGATTACTTTATCCAGCAAAGCTATCATTCAGAATAGAGGGTCAGATAAAGAGCTTCACAGATAAGAAAAAGCTAAAGGAGTTCATCACCACCAAACCAGCATTATATGAAATGCTGAAAGGTATTCTTTAAGAAGAGGAAGAAGAAAAAGGAACTCTTACCATTTGCCACAGCATGGATGGAACTGGAGAGCGGATAAATACCACATAATCTCACTCATTTGTGGATTATAATGAACAACATAAACTGATGAACAAGGACTGATCCAGAGACGGAGAGGCATTGATTGGACTGTCGGGCTTTGGAGGGAGGGTAGGGGAGGGTGGGGGTAAGGGGGAAAGATCAACCAAAGGACTTACATGCAGGCATATAGGCCTAACCAATGGACACGGATAACGGGGGGGTGGGGGGGGGTAGAGGGTAACGTGGGGACAAGGACACATATGTAATATCTTAATCAATAAAAATATATTTAAAAAAAAGAGTTCTTCTAATCTTTGCTGTATCTGTAGTACTTATGTCTCCTTTTTTTCTAGTCTTGTTTCTTTTAGCTCTCTCTCTTTTTATTCATTAATCCTCACATAAGAATATTTTTTTTCCATTGATTTCTAGAGAAGGGAAGGGGGGGGAGATAGAGAGAGAGAGACAGAGACAGAGAAACTTTGATGTGAGAGAAACACATCTACTGGTTGCCTCCCACACACATCCAACCAAGGTGGGTACTGAGCCTGCAACTGAGGTGCCCTTGACTGGAATCAAATCTGGGATCCTTCAGTCTGCAGGCCAATTTGACCAGGGCTCGGTCTCTCTCTTTTTTTAATCCTCACCTAAGGATGTGTTTTTGTGGGTGTTTTTTTTTTTTTTTTTTGAGAGGAAGGGAGAGGGAGAGGAAGATAGAAACATCAGTGATGAGAGAGAATCATTGATTGGCTGTCTCCTGCATGCTCCGCACTGGGTAGTGAACCCGCAACCTGGGCATGTGCCCTGACCGGGAATCAAACTGTTACCTCTTGGTTCATAGGTTGATGCTCAACCACTGAGCCACACCAGCCAGGCAAGGATGTGTTTTTTTTTTATTGTTAACCTTCACCTGAGGATATTTTTTCCATTGCTTTTTCATACAGTGTGGAAGGGAGGGAGGGAGAAGTGGAGAGGAAGAGAGAGGGATATGTGAGACACAAATGGATTGGTTGCCTCCCATGTGAGCCCAACTGGGCTGAGGAACGAACCTGCAACCCAGGTACATGCCCTTGACTGGGAATCGAACCCTTGAAGTTTCAGTCTACAGCCGGCGCTCTAACCATTGAGCACACCAGCCAGGGATACTATAATCATGGCTCTTATCCTTAATCAGTTCCTCCTCCTATTTTATCTTTGTTTTGTTTCTAAGTTCTTTTTCTAATTTCCTAAGATAACTCTGGTGGTATACTCACACTGTGTATGTTGGGAGAAGCTGTATTCTATGAAGGCAGGAGGGTACCCTACCACCTTTCATAGGTCCTGGAGTTTAAGCAGAAAAGAACACCACAACAGGAAAAAGCCCCCACTGCTGTGGCTCCCATGAATGGGAGGGCCCAAACTGGAGCCCACTTGCACTAGAAGCTTCTCTTATGCCTCACCCTGTCCTCTGCAAAGTGAGAAAAAGAGTTCCATTTATCTTCTCAGCTTCAACCTCACTGCTTCCCACCTTTGCTGGGTCTGTTCCATACTTGCCATCAGGCAGTGAAAAAGGGTCTTTAAAATCACTTCCCCACAAGGCTGTGGCCAACTGGCCCTGTGATGTCCTCGGTGATTAGGGGGACTCACGTACCTGCAGGATCAAAAGGCAGAATCTCTCCCAACATTCCGAAGACTCCATCACTTTGGTCACGATTTGGCCAGGTATTATTTCTAGGTCCCTGCGGCTTCTGCCCTAAAACCTCCGACATCATGTTATCCATGTAGCTGCTCACCAGACCCAAGCTGTACAAGTCAGAACTGAGATCAGACATGCCAGGCCACTGGCCCAGAGGAGACAGACCCACTCCGACGGGCTGTGCTGGCTGCTGGGATGAGCCATGTACCCATTTCCCAGGGGCCCGAGGCTGGGGTGGGGGCTGCTGCGGTCCAATGGGTTGGAGCAGGTGTTGGTAGTATTGAACCTGGGGTTGTTGTTGCTTTGGGGACTGCTGCTGAGGTGCCAGGCCTTGCTGGGGTGTCAGAGGTGTGTGTGTTCCAGCTTGGGGTGGCCGCGGTGGAGGGGGCGCAGGCAGTGGTGGCTGCTGTGGCTGCATGGCTCCTGCCTTCTGTTCAGTCACCAAGGCTGTGGCAGCAGAATTACGCCTTGTCACTAATGGGGAGCCCTGATGTGACTGGCCCATATTAAAGCCGGAGAGAAAATCGATCACCTCCTGCATTTCCTGATCAGTTGGTAAATTCATACCCTTCTCGTCCTTGCCATCATCCCCTTGCAGAAAGCTGTCACGCTTCTCCATGAGAAAACCATTGGCCATTTGATTACTGGGATTCTGAGCTGACTGTGAAGGGTCTGCAGTCCTAGGAAAATTACCAATGTTCAAAATGCTTTGTAACCTTGAATCAATATTACTGGGCATTTTGGCTTTCTCTTCTGAACACCCAGCTATGAAGATGCTTTTGGAAGGGGTATTTAGGATGGAATAATTGGTGCTGCTGCCAGAGCTGGTACACGAAGCTTTCTTGGTGAAGCGAGATGTCAGTTTGGAGAAGGTCTTCTGCAGGCCGCCTGAAGGTTTGTTCCCATTTCCAGAAGGGAGGTCAGCCTGATTCCCAAAATCACACATCTCCCTTTGCAGCTGTATCTGTATGCAGGGCAAAGCTTGTTCCCTATTTCAACAGAAATGTAGTTTTTTAAAAAAGACAAATATACAAATTGGATAATGAAATAGATCTCTTTATATTTAAGAAAGACTTCAAGAACAAAAAAGACCTCTCTGCGTGTTATTAGGTTCACTTATTTATATACTAGAGGCCCAGTGCACGCAATTCATGCATACGTAGGGACCCTAGGCTGGGCCAGCGATCAGGGCTGATTAGGTTCCCCACCTCCCTGCCTCCTCCTTCCCTCGCTGCCCACACGCCACCATGGCGCGGTTCCCCCGTCTCCACACCTCCTCTTTCCCTCACTCCCTCAGCGCCCCACCGCCACCACTGGTCCCCTGCCATGTTCCGCGCCACCCCCGGTGGACAGTGCACATCATAGAGAGTGATCAAACTACCATTCTCTTGGTGGAACTCCCAAGGGAACACTTTGCATATTAGCTTTTTATATATATAGACATAAAAAGCCAGTGACCATAATGCCATAACGACTGGTCACTATGATGCCTACTGCAGCCAGCGAACCCACCCGAAGGGGGGTGGGGCTGGCAGGCCAACCTCCCACGGCCCCTCCCCCAAACCAGCCTGCCCCTGATTGGCCTCTCCCACCCTGATCAAGGGCAGGGTGGCTGGCCAACCCCCCTGTAACCCCTCCCCCTGGCGGCCCCACCCCTGATCACCCCCCCCACCCCAATAGGGGGTGGGGCTGGCTGGCTAACCTCCTGCAGCCCTTCCCCAAGGCTGGCCCCGCCCTGAATGGGCCCCCACCACCCCGAATGGCCTGCAGCCCCTCCTTCCGGCTGGCCCCACCGCTAATTGGCTCCCACACTCTCATCAGGGGCAGGGCCACAGGCCAACCACTCATGGCCCCTCCCCGGGGCCACTGTCCCCTGATTGCTCCCCCCCCCATTCGGCTGGCCCACTGCCCACAGCCCCTCCCCACAGCTGGCCCTATCCCCGATCAGCCCCCACCACCCCGATCAGTCCGCGGCCCCTCCCCCCAGTCAGCTTCGCACTGATTGATCCCCCCCACCAATCAGGGGTGGGGTTGGCCAGCCAACCTCCCATGGCCCCTCCCCTGGCCACTGACCCCCAATAGCCTCCCCCTCCAATCGCCTATGGTCCCTAACCCCAAGCCAGCCCAGCCCTGATCGGGACAGGCCAGTTGGTCAACCTCCCGCCACCTCTTCCTCCCGAGAGGCCCAGCCCCGATCCACCCCGATTGGGGTCGGGCCGGCCAGACCCCACCCATGCACGAATTCGTGCACTAGGCCTCAGGTTTTATAGATAATTGTAAATAATTTAAGTACTTACTATCTATATTTATTTTAAAGAAACCTGTAGTGTCTAACATGGGACTGTGTTGAAAACTACATCAGGATTTTGGCCTGAGGGGTTTGAGCAAAACCCTTTAACTGCAGAACAGGAAAGCAACGCAAGGCTAGAGTGGGGATGTCACCAACAGAGGCCTGCTGTGCGCCTGGAGAACAGGGACTGAGAGTCTGGCAGATCCAGCAGAGGGACAATGGACAAATCCACACAGCAAAGAGGGGTGGGTGGGGAAGACTCAGACACTAGGCAGCACTGTTGTCTTTGGAAGTAATTTGCAGACAGTGCCAAGAACAGGTGGCTGTTATTTCCAACATTTTCTGAGCACTCTTTTCCGGCACTGAAAGAGAGCCCTAGAGATAGAAAGGGCACTGGGAGGGGGCTGAGGCAGGTGATGGCTGGTGCAACGCTGGATGAGCCACCTCACTGCTCTGGACCTGTTGTGTTCATGAGGTAAGACAGGGGGAGGACACATGGCTAGATGTTTAAGGTCCCAACCTGTTCTAAGGTTAACAATTCACAAAGAGATAATTTTGTGTGTCAGCTACTTTCAGACAGAAATAAAGTTCATGTAGGATATAAGTAAAATTTCTAAACATTTCTTTGCTCTTAGTTCATAAGGAGAATATCAGTTGAGTTAAAATCCTTTGATGGACTTATTCTCAAATAATAGAACAAATGAAGGCAAAAATGTTGACAAAATGGGGAGTCTGGGTAAAAGACAGAGAGCAATTCTCTGGACTATTCTTGTAACTTTTCTGTAAGTTTGAAATTATTCCAAAACAAATTTAACAAAATGTTTTCTCTCTTGTCTTATGTACTCACATACTATCAGTGACATGAGCACACATGAAACTATATGTGGTTATACAGTCCCTAGGTGTGGACCTGAATGCAAACCAATTCAAATGACCGTCGGAGACACCAACCTCCCTGCCCTCCAGCGGCTGAGGTCCAGCACAGCCGTGTAGAGCACGTCCACCAGGCCCAGCGTCTTCTCGGGGTCCAGGCTTCTTTGCAGCAGGGACATGGTAGCAGGGTCTTCTTTCAGGCACCTAGGCACAAACCAGGCGCGTTAGTCTGGGCTGCATTTCTCTGCAAAGATGTTCCAAGAAGGCTTCACACAAAGGCTACAACTTTTTTTAAAAATATAGTTTTATTGATTTTAGAGAGGAACGGAGAAGGAGAGAGAGAGAAACATCATCGATCAACTGCTTCCTGCACATTCCCCACTGGTGACCAGGCACGTGCACTGACTGGGAATCGAACTGTGACCTCCTGGATCATAGGTTGATGCTCAATCACTGAGCCACGCCAGCCGGGCAAGGCTACAATTTTCACACACTTTTGCACTGAATAAAAATTCAGTAACTATAAGAACATTTAGAGAATGACAGGGCTAACACTGAAACTTGTTGCTCTGCAGAAGGAGGAGGAAGCAACAGGGTCTGGAGTATCTATGGATTTCCAACTATCTAGAATTCCTAATGCCTTCTCACTTTCCAACACTGGCTCTGCCCTGACTTTCCTCCCTGCCCTGCTGAGGTTCTGAGGTCTGGCACCATATGTAGCCCTTTTCAAACTCTTTCTATAACACCCCTGCCCTTCCCTTCCTCTATAGCTCTTCACACCTGTACCCAAGAAACAGGGTCAACAGAGGGGGAAATCCACACAGTAACGCCCCCTGGACTCACTGCAAATTTGAGGTAAGCAACAAATATGGCCTTCCCATAAGTTAACTTTTTCCTTTTCCAAGAGGACTGTTTCACCCCTCCTCGCCTCTCCTCAAAGCTCTGCCGTCCCTGCTGTCTCACCCATTCCTCCCCACCTCAATTATCCCTTAACTGAGAAACCACACATACAGATGAGACCTACTCAATCTCCCCTCATCACTAAGTCCACCACCTCACCTGTGTCCCTGCCCATGCACCCTGCCTTTCCCCCGTGTCACAGTGGAACACAGGCCCTGCTCTTACTACAGGCTGACCTCTACCTGAGTGCTGCATGCCACCCTCTTGCTTTCCCAAGGACTTCGCTTATGCAATCACCCCATTCCTTCCCTGTGATATTCCCTTTGGCAAACAAACCAGTGTCACTACCTTCTCTTAGCCCCACATTCCCCTTCAAATACTGTCCCAATTCTCTGCTCCCTATTCTCCTCTCATTCCACTCTGAGCAAGCTCTTATCACCATTAACTCCACTAAAATAACTTCTTTGCAGGGCTGGTGCTGCTCAGTGGTTGAGCATCAACCTATGACCCAGGAGGTCACGGTTCAATTCTTGGTCAGGGCACATGTCCTGGTTTCAGGCTTGATCCCCACCCAGTAGGGGGCATGCAGGAGGCAGCCAATCAATGATTCTCTCTCATCATTGATGTTTCTATCACTCTCTCCCTCTCCCTTCCTCTCTGAAAAAAAAATTGTATACATATAAAATAACTTTTTTGTTATTGCTGTTAATCTGCACCTGAGGATATTCCTTCCATTGATTTCGAGAGAGAGTAGAAAGAAGGGAGGAAGGGGGAGATAGAAGGAAAAAGGGAGAGAGGGAAGAGAGGGTAAGGGAGAGAGAGAAACATTGATGTGAGAGAGACACACTGACTGATTGCCTCCCACACACGCCCCAACCAGGGCTGGGTATTAAAGCTGCAACCCAGATACGTGCCCCTGACTAGGAACTGAACCCAAGACCTTTTCGTGCATGGGCCGATGCTCTATCCACGGAGAACATCGGCCAGGATCCCACTAAAATAACTTTTTAAAATTTATTTCAGAGAGGGAGAGGAAGAGAGAGATAGAATCATTGATTGGCTGCTTCCTGCATGTCCCCCACCAGGGATCAAGCCCACCTGTGCATGTGCCCTTGATCAGAATCAAACCCAGAACCCTTAAGTCTGCAGGCTGATGCTCTGTCCACTAAGCCAAACTGGCTACTGCTAAAATAACTTTTATCGAACAGGTTAGATCTCACCAGAGTCAAGGGCAAGTTACCTGTCTCTACCTCAACCTCACTCAACCTCTGAACAACGTTGTGCAGGTTTCTTTCCTCCTGGATCACTGTCTCTGCAGCTTTGGTAAACCCAGACTTGCTTGTTTCCTGCTACCTGTCTGGCAGCTCCTTCTTGGTCTCCTCTGCGGACTCCTCCTGCTCCTCTTACCCCGGTCTTTGTATTGTGGCACGTTCCAGGCTTTGTCCTCTTCCCTAGACTGCATCTGGTCCTGAGGCTTCACAGACCATGCCTACACTGAAGACTTTCATATTTCCTTCACCAGTCCACACCTTCCTCCTGAACTCCACTCTCATGTATCTAACTGCATTATTGATATCTCTCCTTGCACACCTAACAGGCAGCTCAAAGGTAGCCTGGTCAGCCCTAGCTGGTATTGCTTAATGGGTAGAGTGTCAGCCTGTGGACTGAAAGGTCTTGGGTTCTATTCCAGTCAAGGGTACATACGTTGGTTGCAGACTTGATCCTCAGCCTCAGTTGCAGTGCATGTGGGAAGCAACCAGTTGATGTGTCTGTCTCTCTCCCGTCGATGTTTCTCTCTCTGTGTCTCCTCTCCCTGCCATTTTCTCTAAAAAAAAAAAAAAAATCAATGGAAAAAATATCCTCTGGTGAGGGTTAACAACAGCGGGGTGGGGGGGGGGGGGGAGGGGAGCCCTAACCAGTTTGGCTCAGTGGATAGAGTGTTGGCCTGCGGACTGAAGGGTCCCAGGTTCAATTCCAGTCAGGGGCATGTACCTGGGTTAAGGGCACATCCCTAGTAGGAGGTGTGCAGGAGGCAGCTGATCGACGTTTCTCTCTCATCAATGTTTCTAACTCTCTATCCCTCTCCCTTCCTCTCTGTAAAAAAATCAATATATATATATATATATATATATATATATATATATATATATATATATATATATATATATATATATATAAAAGCTAGCCTGGTTAGCACTACTCTTAATTCCTCTCTTCCCCACAACCATTCTGATTTCTACAGACTTCCTCAATAACTAAGCAACACAGTTGTCTACCCAACCTATAAGCCACCTCTAGCTCCCTCATATCCTCCATCAATCTATTAGCAAATCCTGACAGTTCTTCTTCCAAAATATAGTCTGCACCCAAGCACTTCTCTCCCCATCTTTTATTACTGCTCTATCTACTCCAGGAAACCACCCCCATCTGTGTCTCAGGAGCAAACTGCTGATTGGTCTCTTTTCTCCTCTCTGGGCCCTCCAAGGCCCACCCTCCACACAGCAGCCAGAGTGAGCCTCTGACCACAAAGCAGAACACATCACTCCCATTTAAAGCCCTCTACCGGCAGCCTGTCACGACTGAAATACTGTCTAAACCCCCCGCCCCCAGCCCTCCAGGCTCTTTGTGACCTGGCCCCTCCTGATGCTCCGCTCACCACACCTCTCACTGCCACCTCCGCTCACCCTGTCCTAACTACAAGGCCTTGTGTCACTCCCTGAATATGGTGGGTTTGCCCACATCTCAGGACCTTTGCTCTTGCTGCTGCCTTCTCCCGACTGCTTTCCCTTCAGAGCTACTTCCCACCATTCAAGCCCCCACTGCCCATGCAGAGCATCTCCACCAAGAGGCCTTTCTGAGAGGGAAAACCAGAAAGAGGCTGTCTGCTCCTGGGCACTCGGGAGTTAAATGGTGAGATCGACATGGCGAAGCCACCCTGAGAAGACAGCAGCGCTCTCCAAAGAACTGCATGAGAAGAAATATATCTGTGCAAGTGTGAGCTGGCCAGTTTCAGGAACACTGGAAAGGAAACAAGGCAAGCGCCGACAGTGCCCCACCAGCCTCGCTACTCCTGAGAGAATCTCGGCCAGTGGACCCGGCCCAGGTTCATGCACTGAATCCTCTCAGCCTGGAGTTGCTGATTATTAGGACACACTTGCTTTATGCTCACAAGCCACCTTCTGCCTGTCATTTGGCTGGTCACATATGTTTTACATGAGGAGAGCATTTGCTGGTCATGCAAAAAGGAGTACTACAGTTCCTAGTAATAATAATTTCTCTTTCTGAAAATCAACAAATTGGCATTTTAATTTTACTCATCAGTCTTGAGAACAGCCCCCCTAAGAGACTAAACCCATTCTTTTCACATATCACTCAGACTTGCTTAAAACTCTTTACCCGTTCTTAAACATCCAAGTCTCTTAAGGACCCTGCAAGTCCTGGCGTCTATATAAACCCTCCTCAGTCCCCACCCCTTAATCATCACCTACCATATATCCCCAGCCATTCTGGGTGACTCCTCAGGCCTTTGCTGTTCCTTCTGCCTGGAGTGTTTTCCTCATCTACCCTCCACATGGCCAGCTCCTCTTAAATGTCACATCCTCAAAGAGGCCCTTCATAACTGACCTCCTCATCCAAAATAGCCTCCCTTACCCATCTCTACCCTATTCTCTGTCATATGACATCATTCTGCTCTTATTCCCTTCGCACACGCACCAGTTTGAACTTAACTCTTATGCTTATTAGTTCTTTCCTCCTTGTCCCCATTACAAAGTCAGCTCAGTTAGGAGCAGGGACCCTGTCTTTCTTTCTTGCTCATGATTAAATTTCCAGAGCCCAGGCAGTGCCTGTCACATATTAGGTATTTAGTAAGTATTTGTTGAAAGAAAAATGGATAGATTAAGTATGACAGTTTAAAAATTTAAGTAAAGTATTACTTCATTTGGAAAAAACATCTGGCAGCAACGAATATAATAAATTCTTGACTGGCTTTGCTAACAATTTCATTTTCTTGAAGGTGGAGTAATCACTTCTGTTTGAGTCCGTCTGTCTCAACAAGCACATATTTTATAACTTGAAAGAAACAATAAAGAAATTTTGTATTTTTACCAAAAGCAACCAGCAGAGGGAACCACTCCAAGGACACATAGCACAGAAGGTCCTTTCATGGAGGTTCAATGAATTACAAAGGAAATCAATCATACAGTTTTGAAAGTAAACTGAAGTGTTAACCATTTCAGTACTAGCTGTTTATATTTGCCAAGTTATTAAAAAATTCAAACTTTTTTTCAAAATGGGAATCCAGGTTAAACAGAATATTTTTCTTTCTTTCTTTCCTTTTTTTTTTTTTTAAGATAATTAAAATTATTGATTGATTTTAGAAAGAGAGGAAGGGGGAGGGAGAGGGAGATATCAATCTGTTGTCCCACTTATTTAGGCATTCATTGGTTGATGCGGGTATGTGCCCTGACTGGAGATAGAGCCGGCAACCTTGGTGTATGGGGATGACACTCTAACCAATTTACCCAGGTTAAACTGAATATTTTTCAAGAAGAACTTGCACTGGAAAACAAATTAAGAATTTGAGAACACAAAAATCTTATAGAAAAGTGAGATTTAAATGTATTATTTGATAGGAATAAAAATATGCATATAAATTACCATTCATTTCAGGAAATAGTGTATCATCTGAACAATCAAATTATAAATTTTGGTGGGGAGGGGAACTCATAGATGAGAGATTTGGGGACATGAAGTGAACTGCCAACCCCTACTTGATATATCAACTAGTTGTAAAACTTTGGGTAGAATCTACTGCTGGACTCTCACATTTCAAGGAGAAATGGTTTAAATATAATTTGCATTTCCCAGCTCTCACTTTAGTCCCTACAGGCACTGACATTGCCACTGTTCCTGACTATATCTATTCCTACCTACATGCTTTAAATATTTTCTATATAGTTAAATATTCATTCAGATTATAATTTTAATAGCAAAAGTCTCCCAATATATGTTTAATTTTTGCTGTTTACTGATAAAACTATGATGCTGATCGTTATAGTTGAATCTGTAACAGACATCACCAGGATAAACCCTTACAGGTGGAACTGTGAAATTGCTGAGGTCATATTCCTTATTTTAGGTCTTTGATATATTAAACTACCCTCTAGGAAGGCTGTCATTTATTCAACAACTTCTGTGTCTATTTTTGTATAGTCTGGCCCAAATATAGTACTCTAAAACAATATATTATTCTAAAACAACTGAGCATGGTAGGCAAAATGGTACTTATTGTTTCTTTACTTTGCCTTTCTTTATTAGGAGAGGTTACACAGTTTCTTCATGTATTTGTTAACATATGTCTTCTGATTTACCTGTTCTTTTACTTTGCCCATTTTCTTACTGATTTGTAGGAGTAGTCAAAATAAAAATGGTTCAGTCTGTCCCCTGATATGCAATGACACTGGGTATGTAATGACATGAACTTAAGATCATCAGAGTTGAGAGAGAACCAAGATGGCGGCATAGGTTAACGCTGGAGTTTGCTGCTTTGAACAACTACTTCAAAAGTGAAACTAAAACACGGAACGGACATCACCCAGAACCACAGGAATGCTGGCTGAGTGGAAGTCCTACAACTAGGAGGAAAGAGAAACGCATACCGACACTCAGAGGAGGCGCAGTGCTGAAGTCAAATTCTGAGGTGTGGAGTGCGCGGATCGGGCTGGCGGTGGAGGGCGCGGTTGTTGTTTTCAATCGGGAGGGAGTCGCAGACTCTGAGCTCCAGATACAGGCGAGTCTTTAGGGACCCAGGCTCAAACGGGAGAAGCGGACTGTCTGGCTACGGTCAGAGCGAGTGCAGCTTTCTCTCCGAGCCTTGCAGCGGGTGCTGGGACTCAGAGAGGCAGAGCCCCTGGGGACAGGACTGAGAGCCGCCATAACTGCTCTCTCCGGCCCACCCTGTTGATCCTGTGCGACCCGCCCCGCCCAAGCCCTGCACAGAGGCATTTACCGGATAGCCTCAGGCAAAGGCTAGATTAGCACCTCCCTAGAGGACAGAAGTTCTCTCACTGCTGACACAGCTGATTCTCATAGCCACTTGGCCTGGAGGTCAAACCCTCCCTGGAATTAGCTACAACAATCAAGATTTATCTATAAGACTGCGAACAAAGACCACTAGGGAGTGCACCAAGGAAGCATAACAAAATGCGGAGACAAAGAAACAGGACAAAATTGTCAATGGAAGAAATAGAGTTCAGAACCACACTTTTAAGGTCTCTCAAGAACTGTTTAGAAGCTGCCGATAGACTTAATGAGATCTACACGAAAACTAATAAGACCCTCGATCTTATATTGGGGAACCAACTAGAAATTAAGCACACACGGTCTGAAATAACGAATATTAAACAGACGCCCTACAGCAGACCAGAGGAGCGCAAGAATCAAGTCAATGATTTGAAATGCGAGGAAGCAAAAAACATCCAACCGGAAAAGCAAAATGAAAAAAGAATCCAAAAATGCGAGGATAGTGTAAGGAGCCTCTGGGACAGCTTCAAGCGTACCAACATCAGAATTATAGGGGTGCCAGAAGATGAGAGAGAGCAAGATATTGAAAACCTATTTGAAGAAATAATGACAGAAAACTTCCCCCACCTGGTGAAAGAAATGGACTTACAGGTCCAAGAAGCGCGGAGAACCCCAAACAAAAGGAATCCAAAGAGGACCACACCAAGACACATCATAATTAAAATGCCAAGAGCAAAAGATAAAGAGAGAATCTTAAAAACAGCAAGAGAAAGTAACTCAGTTACCTACAAGGGAATACCCATACGACTGTCAGCTGATTTCTCAACAGAAACTTTGCAGGCCAGAAGGGAGTGGCAAGAAATATTCAAAGTGATGAATACCAAGAAACTACAACCAAGATTACTTTATCCAGCAAAGCTATCATTCAGAATGGAAGGTCAGATAAAGAGCTTCACAGATAAGGAAAAGCTAAAGGAGTTCATCACCACCAAACCAGGATTATATGAAATGCTGAAAGGTATCCTTTAAGAAGAGGAAGAGGAAGAAAAAGGTAAAGATACAAATTATGAACAACAAATATGCATCTATCAACAAGTGAATCTAAGAATCAAGTGAATAAATAATCTGATGAACAGAATGAACTGTTGATTATAATAGAATCAGGGACATAGAAAGGGAATGGACTGACTATTCTTGGGGGGGAAAGGGGTGTGGGAGATGTGGGAAGAGACTGGACAAAAATCGTGCACCTATGGATGAGGACAGTGGGTGGGGAGTGAGGGCGGAGGGTGGGGCGGGAACTGGGAGGAGGGGAGTTATGGGGGGGAAAAAAAAAAGGAACAAATGTAATAATCTGAACAATAAAGATTTAATTTAAAAAAAAAAAAAAAAAGATCATCAGAGTTGTTGTGGGGACAGACAAAGGTGGAGGAGGAATTCTATGTTCTGGATTCAGCTTTACAGAAACACTAGGTGACTTAGAGTAAATGATATACTCTGTTTAAAACCAGTGGACAGCCCTAGCTGGCTTGGCTCAGTAAATAGAGCGTCAGCCTGTGGACTGAAGGGTCCCAGGTTCGATTCTGGCCAAGGGCACATGCCTGGGTGGTGGGCTCAATCCCTAGTAAGGGGTGTGCAGGAGGCAGCTGATCAATCATTCTCTCTCATCATTGATGTTTCTCTCTCTCCTCCCTTCCTCTCTGAAATCAATAAATAAATATATTTTAAAATAAAAAATAAAAGCAGTGGACAAAGAAAATAATATTGCTCATTATGATTCATGAGTATATAATATTTTAGTTATATTTTTGGTCACTGAGACTTGGCTTCAGGCACCTTGGCTTCCTCATCTTGGACTAATAACCATGACATGGCAGTAACACACCACCACTGCCATAAGCCCGCATAAACAGAAGATGTGTCCTATCAGCTAGCAGGGAGTTTGTCCATGACAGCAATGTTGTCAAAGATGTGAACACTTCTATCAGAGCTTAGGCTTGTGTTAATATAACAGTCACATTACCATGTGGACGGGACTTGAACCACGATTCTTGAGCCTTCTAAACTGATTTGGGGGGCATAGGCTTCTTTATTTTCTATCTGTGCTGTGTCAACGACCACCTAAGAGAGAAAAATATATCGATCAGCATTCAGAGAGAAAAATGATTACAAACAAATCCCATACATGAACCTATCAATGCTAAGTGACTCTGGCAAGAACTATTTCCCTAGCAAAGTAGGTATGCAGAGGCCAGTCAGGGGCCCTATGGAGACAACAGTAGGTTATAAAGATGACTGAATACAGTAATATTTCAATAAACAGAAACCAACTTCTAGGTGTAGGATGTGCTGAACTTTGCAAGCACTTGTGGCACTTCTTCCAAACTATAAATGTTAGTTAGGAACTGCTTTGTTTCCTTTACCTCAGTATTTTAAAATTTATACACTTGAAAGGAGTAAAAACGCCACCAAAAAAAAAAAAAAAAAAAAAAAAAAATCAAACCAATGCTTCAGAAAAGCCCATTTGTAATGACCGAAAACAAGCCAGAAGTGGATGAAGCTTTTCTTAAAGATCATTTTATTCTCAACCATCAATAAAAATAAAACTACTTCAGGAAAGATAAAGAACCAGCCCTTCCTTCAATGATTTCCTCTTATTTGGAGGACAGTCTTTAATATTACAGGATGATATCGTATCCTCCATAATTTAGAGTTTGATAAAGTGATGAATATATTTTCAAATAACTAAAATAACTTTAAGAAGAGAATCATAAAACACTTGAAAACCAAATCTGTGACATATCAGAAGGGTAAAGCAATGCAGAGTTGTTTATTTCACTTCCAAATGCAGCTTGTGATGGAGCTCATTTCCACTGTTGTAAACAGAGTTCCCACAGCTGGTCTGCATGTCCTTTGGAAAAGACTTCCTGTCCAAGTAATAACCATTGTTGGACCAGGCAGGTGTTTCCTCTCTCCTCCCAACCCCAGAACCATAATCGAAAGGTTCTTTGTCAGCCGCGTACAAAGGTGCCCGGAGATCAAGGGGTAAGGAACTATGAATAAGTTTCTGATCTTTGAATAACAATGGAACTTTTTCTTTTAAGCCTACAAAGTTGTTGTTTTTGTAAGCCTACAATGTCCTTCTGTCTTATTCTACACATTCCTTTCTGGAAACGATTGCCATGGTTCTCCTAGCGTCAGCTCAATCTCCTAACCACAGTGGGCTACTCTGTACATCAGCAGGGGGTCTCCAGTCTATGTGGCCTGTAGGGTTCCTATACCGAGGAACAGATCCTAAAGGAAGTATACCTCCCACCGTGGACTGGCCCTCATCTGGCCCTCGACAAGGCAGCACCACCCTGAGCTCAGCCGCCGAAGCCTTCGCCCACATGAAACAAAGGACAGCACCTGCCCAACAGCTACTTTCATAAAGGGAATTAGACTAGGAAACAGTTCTTTAATTTTCTTAGTTATAATTAGCTTCTTTTAGCCTGACTGGAATGCTCTATCTTTTCAAATAGTCATTTAATCCAAGAAAGTAGAATCAAATACATAAGGTTATGTGAGTCAGCAGAGTCAAATAAAAAGCCAAATGGTGACTTCAGATATTGCCCCCATCCAACGTTAGCAAAAGTTATTCTTCCCTCCAATGGTGATAAAGACTAGGCTTATTTCTGAGCTGACACTTACTTGATTGCTAAGAAGGAGACAGAGCTGGGATACAAAGTAACTGGATGGGGGCATTACTGATACCATTGAGGTCTCTGAAAGGTGATAGCTGAGCTGACATTAGGAAGACTGAGAAGAAGTGAGTCACATGATAATCAAAGAGGAGTATTCTCGCCGAAACCGGTTTGGCTCAGTGGATAGAGCATCGGCCTGCGGACTGAGAGGTCCCAGGTTCGATTCCGGTCAAGGGCATGTACCTGGGTTGCGGGCATATCCCCAGTAGGAGATGTGCAGGAGGCAGCTGATCGATGTTTCTCTCTCATCGATGTTTCTAACTCTCTATCTCTCTCCCTTCCTCTCTGTAAAAAATCAATAAAATATATTTAAAAAAAAAAAAAAAAAAAAAAAAGAGGAGTATTCTCAGGTAAGAGGAGCATCAAATGCAAAGACTGCAGACAGGTAGAAGCCTGGCCTGTCTGAGCAACAGAAAGACATGCACTGAAGCTCCAGAACAGTCAGGTCAAACCAAAGGACCCTATCAAATCATTGCCAGTGAAATGGTTTCCTTAAAACGAGGAAAGCCTGCAACATCATTTTGCAACTAGGTTCCCTACCAATACATATTAAAAATCTACCAAAAAACAAACAAATAAAAGGCTTTTTAATGCTACTCTTTCCTTACCTTTTCTATCTGGTCTAAACTCTGTAGCACCAAAGAACTTTTAAAGTTACTCAGTATTTTCACACATGCGTGCACCCCATCCTCACATGCTTGAAGAAACATCATCTGTCTCTACTCTCTCTCCCCCATACATCACACATATTCACTCACCAGTCCAGCTTGGCCAAACAGCAGCTGTACGGCAGTCTTGCAGGCGCCCCGCCATGTGGATGGGCACACCTGGTTCAGTACTTCAGTTACAGGAAAATCATCCCTTGGTGTGATTCCATTATAGCAGCCTGCCTCCTTGATCAGTTGTAACATTGTATGCTATAGATTGATAACAAGAGTGTTCATATCTTAAGATAAAGTCACACAAGAATGTTCATATCTTAAGATAAAATTTGTAGACTGAAATGCATTTACAAGTACACAATAGTCCTCAAAAGAAAAGTATTTTGTTTAAGTACCCCCAAATAATGAAATTTAATTTGTTAAGTGATTATCATCAGACACCCTCAGATTTTCTCAATCCCATAGAGGGAATGATTAGATGTATCACATGATTAATACACCTGTTGGTATTTCTATACTAGCACAAAATGCATTATCTAGCAATCTGATAATGGATACTGGTTGAGGAATTTTGAATTCTGAATTCCTCTAAATAAGGAGACAAAATCATCTGATAGAAGTAAATACCAATGAATATCTCAACTTTACTTTGGATTACCAAGTGGTCAGGTATGCAGACTCTGGAAACAGATTGCATAAGTTCAAATTCCAATCTACTACTTTCTAGCTATGTGTCCTTGGGCCTTAGTTCCTCTAGTTCTCCAGTGGGGTAAGGGTGATCATTTAAAAAGACGACACATGTGAAATGGTTGGCATAATAATGCTTGGCTCATGATGCTCCACAAATGGAAATAATTATTGCCATATTATAACAAGATTTCTCCTCTTATTTTTTCATGAAAGTCCACTGAAACATTAACCATAAACAGTATTTTATAATGTGCTTTCAAAAACCTTTATGTTAGACATTTGAACAAAATTACAAATAAAACTAACTTGACAAACGTCTCATTAAAAAAGTCACCATAGCCCTAACCGGTTTGGCTCAGTGGCTAGAGTCCCAGGTTTAATTCTGGTCAAGGGCATGTACCTTGGTTGCAGGCACATCCCCAGTAGGGAGTGTGTAGGAGGCAGCTGATTGATGTTTCTCTCTTATCGATGTTTCTAACTCTCTACCCCTCTCCCTTCCTCTCTGTAAAAAATCAATATATTGCCAAAACCGGTTTGGCTCAGTGGATAGAGCATCGGCCTGCGGACTGAGGGGTCCCAGGTTCGATTCCGGTCAAGGACATGTGCCTGGGTTGCAGGCACATCCCCAGTGGGAGATGTGCAGGAGGCAGCTGGTGGATGTTTCTCCCTCATCAATGTTTCTAACTCTCTATCCCTCTCCCTTCCTCTCTGTAAAAATCAATAAAATATATTTTTTTAAAAATCAATATATTAAAAAAAAAAGTCACCGTAGCCCAGCTGGCATGGCTGTGGTTGAGCATCAACCTATGAACCAGGAGGTCACAGTTCGTTTCCCGGTCAGGGCACATGCGGGGTTATGGGTTCGATACCTAGTGTGGAGCGTGCAGGAGGCAGCCTATCAATGAATCCCTCTCATCATTGATGTTTCTATCTCTCTCTCTCCCTCTCCCTTCCTAACTGAAATCAATAAAAATATATATATTAAAAAAAAAGTCACCATAGCCCGGCCAGCCATTGTGGCTCAGTGGTTGAGCATCAACCCATGAACCAAGAGGTTTTTAGTTTGATTTCCGGTTAGGGCACATGCCTGGGTTGGGGGCTTGATCTGCAGTTGGTGGCGTGCAGATCAATGTTTTTTTCTCTCATCAATGATTCTATCTCTCTATCCCTTTCCCTTCCTCTCTAACAATAAAAAAATATATATATTGAAAATAATAAAAAAGTCACCATAGGCCTGGCCAATGTGGCTCAGTTGGTTGGAGCATTGTCCCATACACCAAAAGGTTGTGGGTTAGATTCCCAGTCAGGGCACATATCTAGTTTGCGGGTTTGATCCCAGACTCTGATTGGGAGGCAATCAATTGATGTTTCGATTGCTATTTCTTTCTCACTTTGATGTTTCTCTTTTTCTCTCCCTGCCCCTCTCTCTAAAAATCCTCCCTTGGGGGAGGATTAAAAAATAAAGTCACCATAGTTCACTTTTTAGATACCAGTTTATGGAGAAAGGTTAACGCCTTCTGCCCCGATCTAGATTCTATATTCTTTAATCTATATTCTTTACAAGCCTTTAAGTTTCCTTAACAACTCTATTTTCAAGTTCACACCCGGTTGTTGGAACCCCATGGAAAGCTACCGTCTTAAGTTTCAGATTATCAGCGGCTGACTCGTTGAAGGAGACACCCTTCAGGAAGTGTGATCCGATCTGCACAGGGACAGTAGGAAGCTCACACTGCATGGGCTGCGGGGGCGTCTGCCTCCGCCCAGTCTGCTGTGCTTCTGCCTCGCTGCAGCAGCCCTGGAAGAGGTTTGGATGGGAGAGAAAGGGTGATCCACAGCTCATCTGTCAAGACACTTGGTTCACTTGGTATGGCGAGACTGCCATGCCACAGCTTCCAAGAACTACCAGAAAGAAAAGTGTACCTGCAAACTGGCTTCAATTGCTTTTGGATTCAAGTGAAAACCAGCTTTCATTGCATATTCACAGTGGCCTAAGCTTTCCAGAGCTATTTTATATGCCTGCAAAGAAATAATTTTCAAAAATCAAGATTACAAAGCTTATAAAATGACAAAGTCCAATGAAAATAGAAATTTAAAATTTCTATAGTTTTTAAAACACTTAAGGCTAGCTACTATCATATTATTCTTTCCAATTGATTTAATATCACAATTGTAACTCCCTCCCTTGTTCCTATCCCTGAGGTATTGCTGTGCCAGCTCTGAAAAACTTACTTGCAAAGCACTGTCAATTTTTATGTTCAGTTCTTTTAACTGGTGCTCAGGAATTGCTGCACTTTGAGAACAGAAGAGCTGCTGAACTTCAATTCCTGCCAGGCGGCCATCACAGCCTCTTTCTCTTAGTCTAGATGTTGCCTGCAACATAAAGAATTACTGGTAGGTAAAAGAGGATGCCGCAGACACTAGCAAAATTAAAAAGATAAAATACAAAAACAAAGGAAATAAAGCAAGAAATCATCTAAGCATTAGATATAAGCCAGACATTCCGAATTGGTTGTATTAAGTGGGCAGCCAGAAATTTTGAAAGATTCCAGCAAGCATCCTGAAGAAAACATAAACTTGACACAGCACCATCTTCTTTAAGAAACCCTGGAAAGCCGGGCTGGTTTGGCTCAGTGGATAGAGCATCGGCCTGTGGACTGAAGGGTCCCAGGTTCGATTCCCAGTCAGGGCACATGCCTGAATTGTGGGCCCGATCCCGGGTAGGGGGCTTGCAGGAGGCAGCCAATCAATGACTCTCTCTCATCATTAATGTTTCTCTCTCTCCTAAAATCAATAAAGATATTATTTTAAAAAAAGAAAAAAACCGGGGGGGGGGGGGGAGGGGAGGGAAAGAAAACCTTCCTGACCTGTTATTTATTTTTTATATATAAAAAATATTTGCATTTAAAATTTCTCTGTTCTAGAAAGACAAATAACCTAGAATATTGGCATCTGGTGTTTCCAGAATAAAAAAAAGAATGTATATAGTTGGGTGTTCCTATATACCAAAGTAAAAAGTCACACCAATACAGAACAAGAAAAAAACAACACATCGGAACATTAAAGGAAAAACAGAGCTTTTGAAATATGCACAGAAAAATTAAATACTTACTACTCAGTCATTAAACATGTTTATGAAGAGTACATAAGAGAAAAAACAAGAAAAAACTAATCTGTTCCGTGTAAGGATAAAATGTAAGTTATGCCCTGGCTGGTTTGGCTCAATGGATAGAGAGTCGGCCTGAGGACTGAAAAGTCCCAGGTTTGATTCCGGTCAAGGGCATGTACCTTGGTTGTGGGCACATCCCCAGGGGGGGTGTGCAGGAGGCAGCTGATTGATGTTTCTAACTCTCTATCCCTCTCCCCTCCTCTCTGTAAAAAGTCAATAAAATATATTTTTTTAAAAATGTAAGCTATGGTTCATGACTAGAGAATAAGAAAAATAAGTAAGTATCTGATTTATTAGCTGGGAGGAGAGCTTCAGGATGAACTCTCAATTCTCCAATGTCTATTTTTGTTGCAATAATATTAGTGCAACAAATAACATTTTTAAACAGTTTTGTTCTCTAGGCTAGTGTAAGAGTTTTAATGCTTAACAAAGTTGCAGGACTAAGGAAAAGTAGTGAGCAACTGTCTATATACTAGAGGCCAGGTGCACAGAATTGGTGCATGGGTGTGGTCCCTAGGTGTGGCCAGTGATCGAAGCACAAGCGTCTGGCGTGGAAGGGCAGGTCCCAGCTGACCTCTGGGCCCTGGGCAGCACCTGGGCCCCCAGGCCCCCCCACACTCCCTCCAGCTGGGTCATGGTCCCGAGTCCCCACGCCGAGATGTTGTGAGTGTAGCTGGATGCCGTGGGCCGGGGTGTAGTGTGAGCCTCTGAATCACGCAGCGGCACTGCATAGAAGCCAGGCAGGCAGCACGCTCTCTCCCGGCTGGCCTCACAGACCAGCTCCTGTGCAAACCCACTGGCCACTGGGAGCGCCACCGGCCCCAGTGGTACCAGTGGCTGTGGCTCGGCTCACCCGGAAAAGGCTGTGCAGGTGTGGGGTGGACTCCTCGCGGACACCCGGCACCTGAGCACAGGGGCTTCCCTGGCATGTGAGCTCTGGTGTCCTGGGGGAGGGTAGCAGGGGGAGTGAGAGGAAGCTCGGATGATGCCCCGCATTCTCACCACACCTCTGTCTCCATCACCCCTGCCTCCAGGTAGCTGGCGAGAGGTCACAGCCCCCAGCCTGGGCACTGAGGGAGGTTGGTCGCTGCCACCCACCTCCAGTTCCACTTCCCAGCCCAGGGCCTGCTGGCCACTGGTTGCCATCTGCGGGGCAAAGGGTTGGGGCTGGGCCCCCTGTCTGACTCCCTCTGCCCCTGGGAGCTGGCGAGAGGTCACAGCCCCCAGCCTGGGCACTGAGGGAGGTTGGTCGCTGCCACCCACCTCCAGTTCCACTTCCCAGCCCAGGGCCTGCTGGCCACTGGTTGCCATCTGCGGGGCAAAGGGTTGGGGCTGGGCCCCCTGTCTGACTCCCTCTGCCCCTGGGAGCTGGGTGGTGCCCCCCCCCCCCCACTGGTTGCCATCTGCAGGGTGATTGGGCCCCACTGGCACCCGCCTAGGCCTGGCGCTGCCTGCTCACCTGCTCCACCATTCCGCCACGGTCCCGCTCTCATCGGGGCCTATCAGGGCCGGCAGCACCTCCACTGCCACCCGCTGCCAGCGCCGTGTGGCTGACATCTGCCATGTTCCGTGCCACCACCTGGTGGTCAGCGCGCGTCATAGTGAGCGGTCACACTCCCGGTCAAACAATTTGCATATTAGGCTTTTATTATATAGGATATAAAAGCCTAAGCAACCATCGACCATCTACCCGGTAGCTATGACCCGCAATGACCACCAGGAGGCAGACACTCCGACCAGTAGAGGAGGGAGCCTGATTCCTTGCAGAATTGGCTGTGGTTTCGGTTGCTGCTGGGGCACTGTCGGCCCCGAATCTGCTTCACCCACACCCTGGACCCAGAGAGGAGGGAGGAGGAAACCCAATTCCTCGCGGAATTGGCCGTGAGTTAGTTACTGCTGGGGCACTGTCTTGTGGGGACCGGGCCAAAACCAACTCTCCGACATCCCCCGAGGGGTCCCAGATTGTGAGAGGATGCAGGCCAGGCTGAGGGACCCCACTGGTGCACGAATCCATGCACTGGGCATCTACTAATGCTATAAAATTTCAAAGCCGAACAAAGTATTCCTGTATACCACTCCAACCATTCCCTGAACCTTAAGAGTCTCACAGTAACACAATTTGATGTTTTTAAAGAATCTTTCAATCAAATATTTCACCCACAAGGTCTTGTTAGGTGTCACTGAATAGACAGTGAAGTATAAAACTTGTAACCTATCATCTTGGAGCTGATAGCCTCATGGACCAACAAGGCACACAAATAAAACATTTAGCCCTGGCTAGTGTAACTCGGTTGGTTGGGCATTGTTCCGCGCACTGAAGGATTGCTGGTTCAATTACTGGTCAGGGGCATGCAGGAGGCAGCCAATTGATGGTTTACTCTTACATCAATGTTTCTTTCTCTCTCTCCCTCTCTTCCTCTCTAAAAATCAGTAAAAATATTTTAAGTAGATAAATAAATATATAAAACATTTAAAAATTAAAAACGGAGGCGTTGCCCGGGTAGCTCAGTTGCTTAGAGCATCGTCCTGACACGTGAAGGTTGCAGGTTTGATTCCCGGTCTTGATCACATAAGAATCAACCAGTGAATGCATAAATAGGAGGAACACCAGATTGATGTTTCTCTCTCTCTACAAAGACCAATGAATAAATAATAAAAAAGATATTTCTCTAAAAAAATTAAAAGTGGAGAAAAGCAATTGGACGGAAACAGAGACTGTAATACAGTGGTTCTCAACCTTCCTAATGCCGCAACCCTTTAATACAGTTCCTCATGTTGTGGTGACCCCCAACCATAAAATTATTTTCGTTGCTACTTCATAACTGTAATTTTGCTACTGTTATGAATCGTAATGTAAATATCTGATATGCAGGATGTATATTCATTGCTACAAATTGAACATAATTGAAGCATAGTGATTAATCACAAAAACAGTATGTAATTATATATATGTTTTCCGATGGTCTTAGGCGACCCCCGTGAAAGGGCCGTTTGACCCCCAAAGGGGTTGGTTGCTACCCACAGGTTGAGAACCGCTGCTCTAGAAGCTTTGCTGCACTGACCCTAGTTGCAGGCAGGCCCTTCCTCTGGGTTCCCACGCATCCCCATCACAGACCCTTTACTGGGTTTTGTAAGCCCTTTCTCCAACGAGGATGAGTAGAGGCTGTCACCCCATGCCTGGTGCATGTCTGACACAAAGTAGGCATTCTCTGTTAAATGCATGAACAAGCTATTGGTAACAGTTTAAAATTCTAAATAAGAAGGCTCTTTTAAGAACCCAGAGGCAAAGGCCTCTCCTGCTTGAACACAGGGCAGCAATCTCCCCAAAGTCAGAGTTACCTCAGCAGCCCCCCTCCAGGATCGCACAGCTTCCTCCAGTTCAGGTGTGTGGCCCATGCCAGATAAGCTGCTGCTGCTCTTTTTTTCAGGCACAACCACCTCAGCAAAACAAGAGTGAGCCACTGGCTGGACCTTCTGTAATGCCTGGGTCAAAAACTGGAAATGGACCTGCACCACGGTCAGGAAACATCGCCCCAACACCTGTGAAAACAAGAGCCAGGCATTTTTAGATTATGGGTTGCTATTACATTAGTGCAATAAATTCTCAGCCATCAATCTGACTAGAAGGTAACATCTAACTGGAAATCTGAAATTATATAGTTTAAATGTCATCATGCTTTAGACCAGGGGTGGGCAAACTTTTTGACTCGAGGGCCACAATGGGTTCTTAAACTGGACCGGAAGGCCAGAACAAAAGCATGGATGGAGTGTTTGTGTGAACTAATATAAATTAAAAGTAAACATCATTACATAAAAGGGTACGGTCTTTTTTTTTTTTTTTAGTATTCATTTCAAACAGGCCGGATCTGGCCCGCGGGCCGTAGTTTGCCAACGGCTGCTTTAGACAGTGGTTCTCAACCCTCT
The DNA here is from genome assembly GCF_963259705.1 of Myotis daubentonii. Taxonomy (NCBI): domain Eukaryota; kingdom Metazoa; phylum Chordata; class Mammalia; order Chiroptera; family Vespertilionidae; genus Myotis; species Myotis daubentonii. The sequence continues at coordinate 27,270,122 of NC_081854.1, forward strand.
GGCCCTTTAAATACAGTTCCTCATTGTGGTGACCCCCAACCATAAAATTATTTTCGTTGCTACTTCATAACTGTAATGTTGCTACTGTTATGAATCGTAACGTAAATATCTGATATGCAGGATGGTCTTAGGCGACCCCTGTGAAAGGGTCGTTCGACTGCCAAAGGGGTCGCGACCCACAGGTTGAGAACCGCTGCTATAGAAGGATCTGCCTTTGTTCTCATCTTTACACCTGGGTGCCTGATGCCTACAAGTCAACCCAAGGTTCTTAGGCACCTTCCAACTTCTCACGCCTCCATTCCTGTTCTCCACTCCCCTCATCTGGACTCTGGCTCACATTAACCTGCCTGTCTGTGAGCTCTGGCTAAACCAGAGCAACCCACAATTCCAATTATATCTACACAGCACTCTGAAGGCAGAGCAAAAGCCATGTGGTTAAAAATCTGAAAAGTCAAGTTTTACTCTAAGAAGACATTCCATTGGAAATGGAATCCAAAGATACAGGTTACTTTGGTAACAGTGTTATTAACATAGTTTTTAACATAGCTTTATGTCATACTTCTACTCTTACGCAACAAAGCTGACAGACCAGTCTTCTAGGAGTGAACAAAACCTACTGGACGATTTCATTTGTTAGTACAGCAGAAACCCTCACCTGATCCATGTTAGTAATTGGTTGGTTGATGAAGTAGTCCATTAAAGTAGGAAACTAATTTTAAAAATACCATATACATAACACTACCTTAACATATACTATTAATATGTAACTATAGAGGCCTGGTGCACAAAATTTGTGCACGGGTAGGGTCCCTAGGCCTGGCCAGCAATCAGGGCTGATTGAGGCCTTCCAGCTGCCAGCCAGGGCCTTCCTTCATTCCGCACCGTCCCCTGGTGGTCAGTGCACATCATAGCGAGTGATCAAACTCTCGGTCAAACTCTCCAGGGATGCTCTGCATATTATCTTATATATATATAAAATCCAGGGGACACTTTGCATATTAGCTTTTATATAGATAGATAATGATGTATATACTAAAAATACTACATAACACAAACATTTTAAGATATGGATGTGTATTTATCTACAAGCCTTTGGCACTTGCTAAAGCTTTTCTCTGGGGCACCAGCCTTTTCTCCCTGGTCCTTGAAGCTTTGTTGCTCTGTTCCTAGCTGCAGACAGGCCCCTTCCTCTGGGTTCCCATGCGGGTCCCCGTTTCCTTGCTTGAGTTAATCTCAGCTACAAGGTGTTCTCTAGGATTAACTATTTCTTTTTCTTTAAAGGAGAGCAAGAACTTGCCACTTAAAAAGCAACTTGAGCAGAGACCCTCCAGGTTACTAATATTTCCCCTAATCTTTTCCATTTGTTTTATCCATACCAAATTTGAGAACAAAAACTTTTGCCACTTTTATCATGCACCATACATTCACATTTTTTTTTTTTCATAGAATGTATTGCAAATTTCACTGGCTTACATAGGAGGTTACTTAAAAAATGTACTTCACTGAGTCTGCAATTTATCCAACTGGCAGGGGCACAGGTGAGAGGGGCCATTCACTGCCAGCACTCAGTGAACGAACTGCCTTGGGAAGGTGGTGCATGTTGGGGAACAGTTTCCACTGCCTTTTACAAGGAACTAAAATCTTATGAAACAATGGAATTGTCTAGTAGGTTTTGTTGGCTCCTAGAAGACTGGTCTGTCAGCTTTGTTTTGTAAGACCCCAATGCTGTCCCTTGGAGCAGCCAAAAATAAGACTTAAACGTGGACTGCTCACTTCCTAGTGCACATTTCAGATGCCTGTCTGTGAGCTCCTGTTCCACTAGTCAAAGAGTTCTGCTTCCTGGAGAAAGAGACTCAGGGAAGTTCCCAGTGGTGACACTTAATCCCTCTGAATTATTTTTCCTGGTGGAAATCATTAGGACCAAACTAAAACAAATCTCACACCAAAGTAGCCACCCTCTATAGTAAACAATCAGAACTACAGGCTAAACTACAGGTATGGGTTTCTACTCACAAACCTCCCTCAAAGTTATACCCCATCAATGATCTGTGTCAGATGGGGCAGGGTGAGGGACACACAGGAAGTAGACTTAGCAGCCTTCAGACATGAGACATGAATAAAATAAATGGCATTTAATTTGTACCACACATAACAGCCAGCTTTAATTGAACACTCAGTATGCATTTCTCCTATGTTAAAGGTATCACATGGATCACTGAACTTAATCCTGGCAACAACTGCATGAGGTCAGTCCCATTTTATAGACAATAAGGCCAAGACACAGAAAGGTTTAAACTTTGTCAAGGGAACACAAACTGAAAATGGCGGAGTGGTCACAAGACTCAAATGTCTGTGCTTAGCCAGTGTTTCCCACTGCCTTCAACAGGCTCTAAACAACTGGATACAGCTGTGGGCTGGATGCACTGCACTGAGACCAGGGACATGACAGAAACTCCACCTTCACTGGCATGCACCAGAATGAGGGTGTCCTGAAGCTCCACACGGTACAAACACAGGAGGAGGAGAGCTGGGTCCTCAGGCACACAAACTCTTCCTCCTCCTTCCTCAGTTTCTTGGCAGGCTATGGCAAAGGGAGGAGGAGGGGCAGTGGAGATGTCATGCACCTTGTACTCTGGGGTCACACTCTTACAGCTTTAGAACAATACAATCGAGTCATTCATTTTCCCAACAATATGTTGTATGTAAATGCCTGATGTGTATGTACAAAGCACACAAAAAGGCCAGAAGATACTACAAGACAGACAATGAGCAAATCCCTGTCCTCATGAGAGTTACCGTCTAATGGTGGGGAAGAAGTCAATAAGTAGATAGGCAAAGCCAGGGCTACTGGAGGAGAAATGCTAAAGGGCGAAGTGGGAAGGAAAAGGCTCTCTGAAGAGAGGACCAAGGGAACAGAGCGAGTTACCCTACCCTCTTCTAAAAGGAACAATTCAGGGAAAGGGCTCTGAAGGCCTGATGCAGGGCGCAGAATAGGGCATTTCCTGACAGTGCTGGTCAATGGCAGGATGGGAGCATCCTCTCACTGTGAGTGGAAGAATGGAGAAAGGAGGAGGGTGCTGCTGGAGGATTAAGTGTGGGGAGAGATGCTGCAGTTTTAAAAGGCAGACGTTTGGCCCTGACCGGTTTGGCTCAGTGGATAGAGCGTCGGCCTGCAGACTCAAGGGTCCCAGGTTCGATTCTGGTCAAGGGCATGTACCTTGGTTGCGGGCACATCCCCAGTAGGGAGTGTGCAGGAGGCAGCTGGTCAATGTTTCTCTCTCATCGATGTCTAACTCTCTATCCCTCTCCCTTCCTCTCTGTAAAAAATCAGTAAAATATGTATTTTTTTAAAAAGGCAGACATTTGGTATGTTGTCTCCATTAACCTACTACATATTTGACCTTGGATGAATTATTTAATCTAAATTTCTTCCCTTGTAAGGACTGATGAGAACAAGAACTAAGTCCTTCCCTCCTCCTACCCATGATACATGGAGTGTCAATGTAAATATGTTTGTGACAAAATATTTGTGTTGCAAGCAATTCATTAAAAGCCAATCAAACCAATAATTACACTGGACCTTAAAAAAGCCCATTTCACAGAATATCTGCTCTAAGTTTGCATAAATTAACAGATGCATAAACAGCATATCCAGAGAGAGGATAGAGCTCAACCTTGAGCCTGCCTCTACCCATCTTTTCTTTTCTTTTCTTTTTTTAAATATATTTTATTGATTTTTTACAGAGAGGAAGGGAGAGGGATAGAGAGTTAGAAACATCGATGAGAGAGAAACATCAATCAGCTGCCTCCTGCACACTCCCCACTGGGGATATGCCGGCAACCAAGGTACATGCCCTTGACCGGAATCGAACCTGGGACCTCTCAGAGCTCAACCTTGAGCCTGCCTCTACCCATCTTTTCTTTTCTTAAATATATTTTATTGATTTTTTACAGAGAGGAAGGGAGAGGGATAGAGAGTTAGAAACATTGATGAGAGAGAAACATCAATCAGCTGCCTCCTGCACACTCCCCACTGGGGATATGCCGGCAACCAAGGTACATGCCCTTGACCGGAATCGAACCTGGGACCTCTCAGTCCGCAGGCCGACGCTCTATCCACTGAGCCAAACCGGCCAGGGCTACCCATCTTTTCTATACACATCTGTCTTCGCCCACCTCCCATGCTATAACAGACCCCCCACTGCTTGGGCTCTTCCTGAGAAACCTGGAAGGAAATACAGACTCTAAAGTTATGAACATGGAAGCGTGTGACCCCAGGGCAGCGGATGGCTGCTTTTCACATAGAGAAAGTTTCCTGGACTGCACTATTCAGTGAGGTTGCAGAACAGATGTGGCAAGCAGGGGAACAAATGAGCAGAGTGGTCAAAGAGAGAGACATTTGAATTTAAAATGTCAGTGGAGCTATAGTTACAGGTCTTATTAACAATTACCATTTATTGAAGGATTAATCCATACCAAGCACTTTATATGCAGTGAAGCAACTCTGTGGGGTGACAACGATTCATCCATTTACAGATGACACCACTGAGGCTTACAGAGAGAAACCTGATGTGTAGTAGAGGTCCAGTGTCAGGTCTGTTTGACTCCAAAGGCTGTATTTCTAACCACAAGGCTGCTCTGTCTTCCTATGACAACAGTGGGTGGATACTAAGAAGAGGAGAGGAACCCTGACATCCTCCCTATACTCAGACCATGGGGATGGGAATGCAAGCTGAGAGGCATAGCTCTGTCTTCATGACAGTGGGAAAGGGATTGGGGCAAAAATAACAAGTGGGGTGGCCTGTGGTATTCCTGTGTGGCATGAGCCTCACATTTTTTTAAATTTATATTTTATTGATTTTTTACAGAGAGGACGGGAGAGGGATAGAGAGTTAGAAACATCGATGAGAGAGAAACATCGATCAGCTGCCTCCTGCACACCCTCTACTGGGTATGTGCCCGCAACCCAGGTACATGCCCTTGACCGGAATCGAACCGGGGACCCTTAGTCCGCAGGCCGACACTCTATCCACTGAGCCAAACCAGTTAGGGCCAGCCTCACATTTTATGATCTCCACAGCAGAGAACAGCTGTGAAGACTGGATGGAAAAAGCGATGATAAACAGTGCGAAGGCACCTGGGGCTTGGAAAAAGAGCAGCTTCTCCTGCCTCCTAAGAAATTCCCAACCCCAAAACATCTGTCCAGTCCTTCAGTACATCAGTCTCATTTAAAATTTAAGAAAAAAGCAATTGGATTTAATCTTACTCTTGGCATTTGTATTTAAAAAAATAAATCAATTCACCCCAAATTGATGGAATTTCAGATACAGGCCATTATCAGACTTTTGCATTAGGAGAAACCTTTGGGTGTGACTTACATTGCTCATAAAGGCCCAATTCCTGAGTATAGACAATCAGTGACCCTTCCCCTTGTGCCTCCATGCAACATTTTGGATTATAAACATCAATCAAGGATCTGCTAAAATGAGAACAACTTTCCTGGGAATCCCTGATGGAGGAGAGAAAGGGTATGAATTTGCTTTCCCATTCCCCTGTATATGTAAAAGATTTGCTGCTAAGGGTGTTGTGTTTATGGACATAATCAGAAAACCTTTTCTTTTGGTAATTTTTTGTTGTTCTCACTCGAGGATATTTTTTCCATTGATTTTTTGGAAAGGCTGGAAGGGAGGAATGGAAGGAGGGAGAGAGGAAGAGAAAAAAAATCATGTGAGAGAGATACATCAATTGGTGCCTCCCATACACACCCCTATTGGGGCCAGGTATTGAACCTGCAATCCAGGTACATGCCCTGGACCAGGAATCAAACCCAAGACCCTACAGTCTGCGGGCCACCTGGCTAGGGCCTTTTTGGTAATTTTTATACTTTATTAATTAAAACAGGTTTTAGTTTAAGGTCATCCTATTTTGAGCCCCAAAAGACCATCTTTTCCACACCACCATAATTTTGGAAGATCTACTCAACTTTACTTCAAAAAAATATTTTAAAATATATTGTTATTGATATCAGAGAGGAAGAGAGGGAAAGAAATATAAATGATGAGAGAGAATCATTGACTGGCTGCCTCCTGCACGCTCCCTACTGGGGATCGAGCCCGCAACCTGGGCATGTGCCCTTCACTGGAATCGAAACAGGGACCTTTCAGTCCGCAAGCTGACGCTCTATCCAGTGGGCCAAACCAGCTAGGATCAAAAAATTTATTTTTTCATTATTCCTCATCTAGAGCTGAGGCCTAAGTCCTTAATATCTGCTTGTTGGAATTACAGAGTACCCGAGACCACCCCATCTCCCACACACCTGTGATCTTCACCTCAATACACACAGTGTCTCACTAAGTTCATTTTCTGCTCAACCTCACTTAACAATTTATCTTTTTCAATCCCAGCAGAGTGAAGAAGTAAAACTGTCCTATATGCCATAGTGTCAAACATTTCCAGGGATTCTAGCACTTATTTTTCATCAGTTTAAAAGTTGCAAGTGAATGAAACGAAGTCGATTCAAATTGGTTGCTTTAATTAGAAATTCCAAAGTCATTCAATCATTTATTTCTCTTCAATCCTCAGACCTCAAATATTACTTTGTTTCCAAGTGTCCTCAACCTCGCTCTTCTATTATGACAATTCTAGAGTCATTACACAATGACCTAAACAAAAGACCAGAACTTGATACAAAGATCTAAATGTGTCTCCAGAGAGACAGAGAAGGGGACCATGCATGGACTGTGCAAAGTGCCTTATGAAGATTAGATGACAGTACGAGAATGTAAAAAAAAAAGCTTATGGAAACTAACATGTATAATCTGACCTAAAAACCGATTACAGTGTTTAAATATTTACAATTAAAAAAGCAACGAACAAGACAATAACAAAGATCTCTTTGCAGTCAGTATTGACTTAGCGCATAAAGAAGTGGCCATGCTATGTTTAGGAGAAAGAAGGAAGAAAAACTAACACATGCCCAAGGGTGGCTGAGCCAACACCAAATGCTAGTCATTCAGACAAAATTATATTCTGCCCCTGGACATGCTGCTTTACTGCTGGTGAAAATATCAACAGATGGTTTCTGAACTCCTACTTAATGTGCCAAGCACTGTGGTACACAAAACCTTTTACATCAATAATATATATTCACTGCAAATAAATCAGGGGGAAAAAGATCAGCTACATACATTAATGTACCAAATATTACTAAATAGAATAACCACTGATTTACATATTTTTATATAGCCTACATTTGTATCTATAGATGGAAAAACTAAATCATGTTGCGTATTGTTTTAAGGCCTGCTTTGCAAAATAAAATACATACGTCAAAAATGTATTACCATATTTCAGCTACACTGTTATAAATCTTAATTAGAATAATTATACAATATCATCCAGGACATGAATAAGTTAAACGCAGCTTAAGGTAACTAGGTGCACATTAATTATAGTAGAAGAGCAAATTAATACTGTGGGTTTATATAGGGCAGGGATAAAAATATATTTAAGTCACCCAGACAGCATGTGGCCTAGGAACCTACTAGAATTTAGAAAACTCTTGTTGACATGAGTGTATTTTTGACTAAAAATTGTCACTTCCATCAAGAATTACTAAAATATCTCAATTGCTAAACTAAAAAGGAAAAAGGAATTCATTTGACTCCATAAACATTATCTTCATCACTTGGGAGAGGGGCTCTCTCTGCATCTTATTTATTTATTTATTTTTTGTTTTTTTTTAAATTGTTTTATTGCTTAAAATATTACAAAGAGTATTATATATATCTTCTTTTTTTTTCTCCCCTTGACCTTCCCCTAGCCTCCCATGCCCCCTAGTGTCTTGTGTCCATGGGTTATGCTTATATGCATGCATACAAGTCCTTCGGTTGATCTCTTACCCACCCCCCCAACTCTCCCTGGCCTTCCCGCTGTAGTTTGACAGTCTGTTTGATGTTGCTCTGCCTCTGTATCTATTTTTGCTCATCAGTTTATAATGGTCTTAATTATCCATAAATGAGTGAGATCATGTGGTATTTTTCCTTCATTGACTGGCTTATTTCACTTAGCATAATGCTTTCCAGTTCCATCCATGCTGTTGCAAATGGTAAGAATTCCTTCTTTTTTACAGCAGCATAGTATTCCATCGTGTAGATGTACCACTGTATTTTAATCCACTCATCTGTTGATGGGCACTTAAGCTGTTTCCAGATCTTAGCTATGGTGAATTGTGTTGCTATGAACATAGGGGTGCATATATCCTTTCTGACTGGTGTTTCTGGTTTCTTGGGATATATTCCTAGAAGCGGGATCACTGGGTCAAATGGGAGTTCCATTTTTAACTTTTTGAGGAAACTCCATACTGTCTTCCATAGTGGCTGCACCAGTCTGCATTCCCACCAGCAGTGCACGAGTGTTCCTTTTTCTCCACATCCTCTCCAGCACTTGTCATTTGCTGATTTGTTGATGATAGCCATTCTGACAGGTGTGAGATGGTACCTCACTGTTGTTTTGATTTACATCTCTCGGATGATTAGTGACTTTGAGCATGTTTTCATATGTCTCTTGGCTTTCTGAATGTCCTCTTTTGAAAAGTATCTATTTAGGTCCTTTGCCCATTTTTTGATTTGATTGTTTATCTTCCTTTTGTTAAGTTGTATGAGTTCCCTATAAATGTTGGAGATTAAACCCTTATCGGTGATAACATTGGCAAATATGTTCTCCCATGCAGTGGGCTTTCTTGTTATTTTGTTGATGGTTTCTTTTGCTGTGCAGAAGCTTTTTATTTTGATGTAGTCCCATTTGTTTATTTTCTCTTTAGTTTCCAATACTCTAGGATCTGTATCGGTGAAGAAACTGCTTCAGCATATGTCTGCGATTTTGTTGCCTTTGGATTCCTCTAGTATTTTTATGGTTTCCCGTCTTACATTTAAGTCCTTTATCCATTTTGAGTTTATTTTTGTGTATGGTGTTAGTTGGTGGTCTAGTTTCATTTTTTTGCATGTATCTAAAAATATGGAACGCTTCACAAATTTGAGTGTCATCTTTGCGCAGGGGCCATGCTAATCTTCTCTGTATCATTCCAATTTTAGTATACGTCCTGCCGAAGCAAGCACTCTCTCTGCATCTTAGGTGATATGCCACTAGATGCCTCTCAGGTGTTACTTCATTGAATACAAATCACCATCCCCATTTGACTGGGATACTCCCAGCCACTTTTATTCACATGGTAATCCAACTAGTGATAACTGTGGCAAGTCTTGGGCTGAGGTAGGGAAGGGTCTCACATCTCCTCTCAGCCGCATCTGAAATACTTGCTTCCTGGGCTTCTAAGACACTGCACTTGCTCCACTTTCTTCCTCTCTCTTTGGCTGTTCCTTCTGCACCTTCCTTGGCTGCTTCCTATTCATTTCCTGACCTCTAAATGAGTCCCAGGACTCCCTGGTCCTAGATTGCCCCTTTGTTTCTCTAGCCACATTCACTTTCTTGATGACCTCACCCAGGATCGTTTTAGAGCTTTAAATACTTCAGGGGTCCTCAAACTTTTTAAACAGGGGGCCAGTTCACTGTCCCTCAGACCGTTGGAGGGCCGGACTCTAGTTTTAAAAAAAACTATGAACAAATTCCTATGCACACTGCACATATCTTATTTTGAAGTAAAAAAACAAAACGGGAACAAATACAATATTTGTATTTACATGTGGCCCGCGGGCCGTAGTTTGAGGACCCCTGTTCTATCTACTAACTGATGGTTCTAAAATTCACATCTCCAGTCTGGACCTCAGTCCCGAACTCCAAAACTATATATTCAATTATCTATTTGACATCACCTCTTGGATGTCTAAAAGGCACTGCAGACTTATTATTCTAGATTACCCTTCCCCACTGCTCCCCATCTCAGTATATAGCACAGTGATGAAAAACCTTTTGAGCTCGGCGTGTCAGCATTTTGAAAAACCCTAACTTAACTCTGGTGCCGTGTCACATATAGAAATTTTTTGATATTTGCAACCATAGTAAAACAAAGACTTATATTTTTGATATTTATTTTATATATTTAAATGCCATTTAACAAAGAAAAATCAACCAAAAAAATGAGTTCGCTGTCACCTCTGACACGCATGTCATAGGTTCGCCATCACTGATATAGCACTACCAGTGATCCAGGTGCTCATGTCATAAACCCTGGAGTCATCTTTGACCTCCCCCCCCCCCCCGCCCCCGAAAACTGGAGTTCTCGCTCTTCTCTTCCCTAGAGGCTACTTTCCACACAGGAAGCCTTATATAACAGAAATCAGATTATTTCACTCCCCTGTTCAAAAATCTTCCGATGCCTTTCTATTAGAATCAGAATAAAATCCAAATTCCTCATTGTGTCCTACAATATCCTACATTGTCTGGCCCCTTACTATTCTCCGAACTTATTCCTATCCCTCTCTTCTCTGTTCTTGCCACACTGGCCTTCTTGCTTTTCTCAATAATTTTAAGAACAGCCCCAGTCTCAAGTCTTTTGTACAAGCAATTCCCACTATTTCAGGGTTTCTCAACTTTAGCACTATTGTCATTTGAGGTCAGAGAATCCTTTGTTGTGTGTTGTTGGGAGCACTGGTTGGGAGATGCAGCCACCACAATCACTCAGATCACAGTATTTTGAATAAATTTTGAAATCTTTGTTAAAAAAAAAAAAAAAAAAAGAGCAGAGTAGTCCCTTCCTCCTTGGACTTCTGAGACACCAGTAACTGCATAAGAGCGTGAATGTGGCAGCAGAGGAAAGCTTTTGAGCATCCAGGTATCTATTTTGCTGTAGGACGAAAATACAACTGGAAGCACTACAAAGAAGAGAAATATCTAGACTCCACCTTCTCAAAAAAATTAGAATAAAAAATCAGATAAATCTAAGAGATTTGTGCTCCTGCAAACTTAGGCCTTTCATGATCTGAGGCCTGAGTCTGGTTACCTAATGTTCCATACTTTATGAAGTAACATCACCCCACCATCGGTGTATATGTGTTAAGAACTGGGGAGAGGAAAAGTATTGGTCAGAAGTTAAGAAAGAAACTAGGGACCTAAAAGACGATAAAAATTGTTCCCAAAACACACAGTGAGTCAGTGAAATTCTAATTTCCTCATATGCAAGTCCAATATTTTTCACTCTATCCTATTCCTCCTTCAAACCATTCTGAGTCACATGAATTTTTTGGTTTCCCAGTGCATATAAGAGTTATGTTTACACTATACTGAAGCCTATTAAGTGTGCAATAGCATTATGTCTAAAAAAATGTACATACCTTTATATGCTGCCAAAGTGAACACATACACCTTAATTTTAAAGACACCTTATCACTGAAAAATGCTAAATATCACTTAAGCCTTCTGCAAGTCATAATCTTTTTGATGATGGAGAGTCTTACCTCCAATTTGTAAAAAAAAAAAAAAAAAAAAGCAATATTTGCAAAGCACAAAATGAGGTATGTCTAAATATTAAAACTTATGGCCAACACAACAAGATATATAACTACTGGAAGGGAATAGACATATGCAGATGACATAACTACATATACCAAAATAATAGACATTAGTATTGAGTTCAGTCACATAGCAGGAGAAAAGATAAAATTATAAAAATCTATAATATTTCTATATTATAGAAAAAACGTTTAAATATTATTTCATTCATTACAGCACCTAAAATATAAATAACTTAATAATTTTAAGAATACACACTCACTAGAAAGAAAACTGGAAATTTACTAAGAGACATTACAGAAGCTTCACAGAAAAACCTATAAACTGCTAAAATCCCAAAAAACAAAACAACTTAGCCAAACGTACCCAGGTCCTAACTATGTTTCTCATCCTCTAACCCTCGCCAGCTGGCATTTGCAGTGTGCCTCCCACATCGAATCCTTGTTGCTTTGAATGCAGCCCCTCAGGAAATCACTCTGTCACTGCTCTGACTGTAACCCAGCCCCAGGAGTGGCCAATCAGTGGGTTAATTTCACCCTTCTGGCCACAGGGTCCAAAGATAAGGAAGCACCTAAGCCAAGCCAACCACATTAGTTTGGAACTTCCGTTAGAATCTCCGGAAAAGCAGAGGTGCTCTTTCTGCTGAGTTGTTGGGGACTCTGCCATGGAGACAGAAGTCTGCCCAGAAATGAAGGCAGAGAGAAGAGACCAAGGCTGAGTCTGTGCAGTACTGAGTGAGCCCCCAGATGCAACCACAAACAAAGAACTTACTTTCTTTAGTTTCACAGGTAAATACAACAGTCCCCCCCTTTATCCACAGGGGATAGTTCTAAGATCCCCTAGTAGAAGCCTGAAGCCGCAGATAGTGCTGAATCCTATTTACACTGTTTTTTTCCTATACATTATACCTATGATAACGTTTAATTTATAACTTAGACATAGTAAGAGATTAACTTAATAAAACAGAACAATTATAATAACAGTAACTGTAATAAAATTTAGGTGAATGTGGTCTCTCTCACAGTATCTCACTGCACTGTACTCACCTTTCTTCTTATGTGAGATGATAAAATACCTATATGAGAAGATGAAGTGAGGTGAATGACACAGGCATCGGGACTTCGCTAAAATGGACATTCTCACAAACAAGCACTTTATGGCGTCTCTTTGGCATACCCGAATTGCCAGCATCACCGTCTTGTGCTTTGGGGCCATTATATAGTATTATAAGGGTGACTTGAACATAAGCTCTGTGAGACCACGCACTCCATCTGATAACCAAGATGCTTACTAAGTGATTAATGGGCAGGTAGCATATAAAGTGTGGATACTCTGGACAAAGGGATGATTCACATACCAGACAGGATGGAGCAAGAAGGCAGGAGATTTCATCAGATCACTCAGAATGATGTGCAATTTAAAACTTGTGAATTTTTTATTTTCCATGTAATATTTTGGACCAAAGGTAACTGAAATTGTGGAAAGTGAAATCATGTATAAAGGGGACTACTATACTAGCACATTGTTTTGCTAAGAGGTACTATAGTGCTACAGTCAAGAGTTTGTACTTTTGTACACAAAAGTCTAGATCTGCCATGAGACTTTTGATAAATTGCTTAATTTCTCCATACTTCAGTCTCCACATCAACAAAATAGGAATATGAATAGTACCTAACTCATAAGGTTATTAATAGAATTCAGTATGTTAATGTGTATAATCTCATCAAAATATGGTGACAGGCCCTAGCTGGTTTGGTTCAGTACATAGAGCAGTGGTTCTCAACCTTCTGGCCCTTTAAATACAGTTCCCAACCATAAAATTATTTTCGTTGCTACTTCATAACTGTAATGTTGTTACTGTTATGAATCATAATGTAAGTATCTGATATGCAGGATAGTCTTAGGCGACCCCTGTGAAAGGGTCGTTTGACCGCCAAAGGGGTCGCAACCCACAGGTTGAGAACCGCTGGCATAGAGCATCAGCTGCAAGACTGAAGGATTCGATTCCAGTCAAAGGCACATACCTCGGTTGCACACTCATCGCGGAACCTGGTCGGGGTGCATGCGGGAGGCAACCAATCAATGTGTCTCTCTCACATTGATATTTCTCTCTCTCCCCCTCCTCCCCACTCTAAAAAAATCATTGGAAAAAGTATCCTCTGGTGAGGATTAACAACTGAAAAAAATACATGGTGATGGAAGGAGACTTGACTTTGGGTGGTGAACACACAATTATACAGAAGATATAATGTAGAATTGTACACTTGAAACCTATATAATCTTAACCAAAGACACCCCAATAAATTTAACAAAAATTCAAAACTGTGTAGAGTCTCAGAACAGAACATGATGTAAGTACTATATGACTATTAGCTTCTTTTTGCTTTTCTTGTTATTAAGGTATTTTGAGTTTGGTTTCTCTCACTTGTAGCCATAGTGATTTTTTTAAAACAACTTAAGTATTAGTCTCTTGCTCAAAATCCCCCTTTTAAAAAATCCCATCTCATTCTGTATAAAATCTAAATTCTTAGCAGGGCCTGCCCTGTCCTCATTCACCAGGTAGTTAGGAGATTCTCGTATGGGGGCTGAGTCCTATCACAGGGAGCTGGGTCAGGCTTGAGGCTATTTTCCAATGCATCACAGCACTCATCATACCTAGTGTCACAGTCTACTTATTTATCTGTCTTGCCCACCAAGCCTGGAGCACTTTAGATCGTCCTCACTCATCTTTGCCAGTGTACAGCCAGCTCGTCTGTATTTTACCCCAGTGGTAGCAGCTAGGTGAACAGGAAAGCAGGCCAGGCAACTGGGGCCTGCGCCGGAGCTAGTGGGACCTCAGGAGGGGTCTTGGAGTGACCAAGGACTCACAGGGGTTCCACACCATCAGGATATTTCTATTTTCCTGGCTCTGAACATTTCAGGACTAGTTAGAGGTCAGAAAGCCCAGTCTCATGGAGGGATGGACACTGCAAACAATCCCCTCTGCAGAAAGACTGGACTGGCCTGAGCTGCGAACAGGTTCAGGACACAACGCCTGTGTATGATGGTCCCAGCAGGATTTTAGGCAAATGCCATTTCTCAAACACTCACATTCCTGATTTGTAAAGATGAGAGAGGCTACAAAAACAACCCTGTGAAATCTAACAAGCTGACCAGCAACCATAAAAATCCTATATAATAAAAGCCTAGTATGCAAATTGTCCCCTCAACCAGGAGTGCAACCAGGAGTTTGACCAGGGGGCGGGGTTGGCGGCTGCGGCAGGTGGCCAGGGGAAGGGAGGCGTCTGCCACCAGCAGCCGCTAGGGACCCTAACCATGCACGAAGTTTGTGCACTGGGCCTTTAGAATAAATAAGAAATAATTCAGGCCCTAGCTGGTTTGGCTCAGTGGATAGAGCGTCAGCCTGCAGACTCAAGGGTCCCAGGTTCGATTCCGGTCAAGGGCACATGCCCTGGTTGTGGGCTCAATCCCCAGTAGGGGGCATGCAGAAGGCAGCTGATCAACGATTCTCTCTCATCACTTATATTTCTCTCTCTCACTCCTTCTCCCTTCCTCTGAAATTAATTACATGTTTTAAAAAATAATTCAGGAAAACTAGTTCTACATAGAATTACATTCCATGAAATCTTTTGTTTTCTTCTAATTTGCCCACCAAACCTAATTTTTCACTATTGTCTGCTCAAATCTTTTTAGCAACTATGAAATATTAAATCATTCTCCTAAAAGAAAGCAACATTGTCAATTTAGTCACCAAAATTAGGAGCACACCCATTCTTTCCTTGACTCCTACACCTGATGCTGGGGTCTTGTCTTCAGAGGGGTCTTCTCTCTGTTCTCATTTTCTTCCTCGAGTCACTTCTATTTTCTTCATTTTTCTGCTCTCATCACTATATCTTAATAATACTCGCTGCAATATTGTGATTTATAGTAAGAAATTTATGTATTTGGTCTACGTCCAAGGTTCCTAGCACACAGCTGCTTAAAACCCTTGGAATTTTCTAAGTAACAAGAGAGATAAAGTATTCGCAACATCTTTTATCCAAACCTGAGTTTATGTTGATGGTTTTTGGAAAGCCCCTAAGGATGGAGGCTTGTTGCAAGGGGAACCAACCAACAGATTAGAGGTTTGGAACTTTCAGCCCTCTGCTTCTGGGGAGAAGGGGCTGGAGGTAGAATCAATAATCCACGGACAATAATTTAATCAAATCACACCTATGTAATGAAGCCCCCAAAAAGTCCAATGACCCAAAGGAAGGGGTTCAGAAAGCGTCCAAGGTGGTGAACATATGGAAGTGCTAGGAGGGTGGCGTGCCTGGAAAGTGCATGGAAGTCCCCCATATCTTCCTACATACCTTGTCCTATGCATGGCTTCCATTTGGCTGCTCCTGAGTTATATCCTTTTATAATCTAGTAAGGAAAATAGTTTTCTGAGTTCTGTGAGCTGCTCTAGCAAATCAATAATGTGAATCTCTGATTTATAACCAGTCTGCAAGGACAGGTAACAACACCCTGGGCTTCTGATTGACATCTAAAGGGGAGGAGGTGCAGTCTTGTGGGAGTGAGCCCTTAATCTGTGAGATCTGATGTTAACTCCAGATAAATAGTGTCAGAAATGCCTGGTGTGGGGAAACCACCACACATTTGGTAATCAGAAGTGCCAGAGTGAAATAAAGCATTCTGTGAGTAGACAGAAAATGAAGGAGTTTTCCTAAACACTCCCCCCTTTTCTGTTAGAAGATCACTTCACATGGACAAATCCCTTCATGAAATGGAATCTCTTATTGGGTATTCCTGATACATTATTCCTATCAGGTAGTCATACATTTCTCTCTTCCTTTGTTTAAATTTGGAAAATGTCCAAATATACGCAAAAGCAGAGTATAACAAACCCCTATATATCCATCAAAAAAGCTTCAATAACTACCAACATTGTGTCATTTTTTAAATTATTTTTTAAGTGTCTAATCCCAAAGGCCATACTTTAAAAAAAAAAAGTGTATTTTTATTGATTTCAGAGAGGAAGGGAGAGGGAGGGAGAAATAGAAATATCAATGATGGGAGAGAATCACTGATCGGCTGCCTCCTGGGTTGAGCCCACAACCCAGGCATGTGCTCTTGACTGGAATTAAACCCAATACTCTTCAGTCCACAGCCCGGCACTCTACCCATTGAGCCAAACTGGTTAGGGCCATTGTGTCATTTAAAAAATATATATATTTATTGATTTCAGAGAGAAAGGGAGAGAGAGACATCAATGATGACAGAGAATCATTGATCAGCTACGTCCTGCATATCCCAAACTGGGGATCGAGCCCACAACCTGGGCATGTGCCCTGACCAGGAATTGAACCATAACCTCCTGGTTCATAGATCCATGCTCAACCCCTGAGATATGCCAGCTGGATGCCATGCCATTTTTTAAAAATCCTTCCGCCCAACTCCACTTTTGCTGAAATGTTCTGAAGCAAATCCAATCAACCAAGACCTAGTACATGTTCAAACTTCCTAAGTTATTTTTTTTTAATATATTTTATTGATTTTTTACAGAGAGGAAGGGAGGGAGATAGAGAGCCAGAAACATCGATGAGAGAGAAACATCTATCAGCTGCCTCCTGCACATCTCCTACTGGGGATGTGCCCGCAACCCAGGTACATGCCCTTGATCGGAATTGAACCCGGGACCTTTCAGTCCGCAGGCCGACGCTCTATCCACTGAGCCAAACCGGTCTCGGCCCTAAGTTATTTTTTAAATTTTTTTTTGTTTCTCAATCTCAAAAGGCTCATTTTATTTTATTTTTCTTTTTTTTCTTTCTTTTTTTTGCCAATCCTCACCAGAGGATATTTTTTCCCATTGATTTTTTAGAGAGTGGGAGGAGAGAGGGAGAGGCGGGAGAGAGAGGGAGAGGGAGAAACATTGATGTGAGAGACACACATCGATAAGCTGCCTCCTGCATGGCTACAACCAGGGCCAGGGATCAAGCCTGCAATTGAGGTACGTGCCCTTGACCAGAATCGAACCCAGGACCTTTTAGTCCTCAGGCCAAGCCAACACTCTTACCCTTTGAACCAAACTGGCTAGGACTTATTTGGTTTTTATATCTTCTAATTCTTTTTTTTTTTTTTTAACTTGCTAAATGGAACAATTTTCTCTAGGAGGAAAAAGCAAAAGTGAGTGTGGTTCCAGGTAGAACTGTGAGACAGGGTCTGAGCCCCAGGTGGAAGACTGCAGGCAAGTCCTAGCCTTCCCTCAGAGAGGCTTCATTACATGGTTTCTTCAGTCCTCAGTCCTAGGCCCATGCAAACAGTTACACTGTGTTGTAAATAGCAGATGGTTCCAGTTTTAGCAATGCAGCCAGATGGGACAGGCGATGAGTGGGTATGTGTCTGGCTTCCCTGCTCGTAGGCAGGCTCTGGGATCCCAGCTGACAAAACTGGGAGGAAGGAATATTCAGGAATCGGTGACCTCCCATGTTCTGCAGCTGGCTCTCCAGGGTGACATCTTTGCTGCCCCTTTCTTTTTGCTGCCCTCATGCTGCTGCTTCTGCATCTTAGATGACTCCTGGTGAATGGGTGCAGGCTTCACAAAGGGAATCAGTTCTTGGAGACCTGGTGGCATAAACTCCTTCAACTTCTCAGGCACAATGATGCCCTTCTCCATCTGGTAGTTCTCCAGGATGGCGCAGGTGGTGCAGGTAGTGGCACACATGGTAGCATTCAGCTTATGGACAAACTCCACCTTGTCCATCATCTTCTTGGTTTGCCTATATTGGATTCATGGCGGTGAACCTGACAGTCTGTGCAGTTAGAACAAGAGACTAATTCACGGAAGGCTCCCAAGTCTAGAAAGTAAGCCTCCAGGTCAAGTTTCATACTGGCAGTGTGATTCAAAAACCTGTGATAATATTCACGATGTGGTGCAGGATCCCTGAAGACTGGCAGAATTCCTCTGCGGTGGTGATCAACTCTTCAAACATCTCCCATGACTTCTTGTCATGTAGTGATGAGTGGACAAACTGTTCAATCTTCTCAAACTGATGGACTCGAAAGATGCCATGGGTGTCATAGCCAAGGAAGCCCACCTCCTGGCGAAAGCAGGTCGACAGAACAGCATACCTGATGGGGAAATCCTCTAACTATAGCCACTCATCCCGGTGGAGAGCAGCGATGGGCTGCTCAGAGATGACAATCAAGTATTTCTCATCATAGGAGTTGCCATCAGACTTTTCACTGCCTTTGCCAATCACCTTATAAAGTTCTTCATCAAACTGGATGAGTTGTGCCACCTCCTGCATGACCTCTTTCCTCATGAAAAACGGGGTATAAATGGGAGTGTACCCCTGACTTCCCAAAGTGAGAAGGGCATACTGGATGAGTGCCTGTTCCAGGAACACCAGGACCCCTCGACTCCCAGCCATCATTACCCCTTTTTTGCCTTCAAAGCCATCAACCATCACCACCAGGTTCATTTGCGAGTACTTCTTCCTGACATTATAATCACCCCAAATCCTCTCTACTCTGTTGTCCGCATCCTCGTTACTGATGGGCACAGAGGGATGCAGAAGGTTCCTGATCTCTCAGAGGTTCTCAAACTGCTCTTCTCCACCTTTAATTGCTTGGCATCACACTCAGGATGACTTCGTCAATGAGGAGTTGGAGTTTTTTGATCTGTGACACTGTCACGTTAGCTAAATTGTCCGAGGTGAGGTCATCGAGATTTAACATATTCTCCAGAATGGACTCATCTCCCACTAGCTCTTTTTTCTTCATTTTCTCTCCAACTGTCTCGCTGCATAGGTTCTTCAGTTTGTTCAAGTTGTCCACCTAAAATCTACATCTTTGCTACTCACCATCTGCCTTCACCAGCTGACCCACTTATCCCAGGTCCTTGAAGCAGTTCTTTTGTGTCTCTCAGATGAGGGCTGGGTCCCCTCCTTTATCTACCCAAAACAAATCCAGATCCAATACTATCTTTCCTCCTTCCAGGTCAACAATGAGGGGAAATGAAGTTTGTAGCAAGGGAGTCAACCTAACTCTTTAAATTCAGGTACCTTTTACCTAAATTTTTTTAAGGTACTCGACTTGTTGAACAAATCAGGTCAACTGCCTGAAGAATATGCCACATTCTGGATTTATCTGATTGCTTCCTTGTGGTATTGTATAACTTGTTCCACTATGTCTCACATTTCCTGTAGACTGGGAATTCATTCTAGACGCAGCCGTGGGCAAACTACGGCCCGCGGGCTGGATCCGGCCCGTTCGGCTGTTCTATCCGGCCCGCGGAGCCGAAAGAGCGGAGGGTTCTCTTGCTCTCCCCTCTGCTCCTTCACCAGCAGCAGTGTTAACATGGCAACGTCGGGAAACACGGCCGCAGCTCCTTCTTCTGAGTCCAGTTTAAGAACCCATTGTGGCCCTCGAGTCAAAAAGTTTGCCCACCCCTGAAGCTTCGTTAGTTTGTTTTTCTCCCTTGGGGGGAGGGGAGAAGTACAAGAATATATTATGGGGGTGATGCTATGTGGTTCTTATCAGGGGACATGATCACCTGGTTATATCATATTCAGTAATGCTGAAGCTGACAAATGGATTTGGCTGGGAAAGGGCTGATCCCTCCCTTATGAAGTTCCCCCTAGGACCTTTCACCAAATGGTTTTATCCTCTACTTCTAAATAGAAGAATCTCAGTATTATTCTGTGTGCCTTGTTATAGTATATTCTGTATACTATATACATATTGTATACTGTAGAATATGCTGCAGTATATTGTAAGTACTAGAAAAATCTTATCCATTAGGGCTGTTTACCCTGAAAAACAGTCTGTACCAGAGAGGCAGGGAAATTTGCTTAATTTCTTATGTTTCTCCTTTATATTAGTGATTTTCAGGGTAATAAATCGGTTGCACAGTGTGTCTTGACAAATCAATGTCAAAGGGTCCAGTCTCCCCAGAGTGTCATATGCCCTTTGGCTTCACTGGCTTCTACCCACATAGAATGTGCTGGTCAGACAGTAAATCTTGTTTGTTGTTCACAATTAAATGTAGAGACTCACTCAAATGCCAACTACTTAATTAGCTATAGGTTCTGTAGTGGTTCTCAACCATGGCTGCACATTAGAATCACCTGGGAATCTTTTTAAAATCCTGACTTCTGGGCCTCATCCTCCGGAAATTCTGTTTCTTTGTTACTAATGTTGTGGCCTCACCCCATAACAAAGAAACAGAATTTCTGGAGGATGAGGCCCAGGAATCCGGATTTTAAAAAGATTCCCAGGAAGTGCCCGGCTAGCTCAGTCGGTAGAGCATGAGACTCTTAAAAAGATTCCCAGATGATTCTAATGTGCAGCCTAGGTTGAGAACCACTGTTCTAAAGGCTAAAGTCTGAAGACAATTTAGGTAATAGAAAATTCACCTCATTAAAAGAATAAGCCAAAAAGAGTGACTAGAAATTAGCAACAGCCTGAAAATAGATTCATACAAGTTCACTTAAAGTGAACTACAGTTTCTGATTAATAGCAGTAATTTGGATTTTCATGCAGTTAGGAAATATTTACTCCATAATCTGTTATGGAAGATCTACTAGTTGAAACAAGAAAAAGTAACACTGACTGTTACTTTTAGGCAAAAAACAACACTACACACACACACACACACACACACACACACACACACACACACAAAAACAAACAAACACCAGTATGAAAATTTAATTCCATTAAGGTTAATGAACACCACATTTTGAAATGAGCTTCTAATATTTTCCATTACTGTTATTCTACAGTATTTTTGGCATATATCTATTCTAAATAAATGTTACTGTGCCTGGATTAAGGTCATTAAGACAGTCAGTGCTCACAAATTATTTCAAACAGTTTCATAGGTAACCACATAGTATACAAAAGACATCTGTCAGTGCATCAAACTGGAAGCCAAGGTTCAATTACATAACGATTTGATTTGCCCTAGCTGGTGTGGCTCAGTAGGTTGGGCATCATCCTGTGTACCTAAAGGCTGTGGGTTCGATTCCTAATCAGGGCACATGTCCGGGTTTGCAGATTCAAACCCTGGTAGAGGGCTTCAGGGGGCAGCTGATCAAAGGCTGATGTTAGCCCTACTAGGTTTGATTCAGTGGATAGAGCGTTGACCAGCGGACTGAAGGATCCCAGGTTCAATTCTGGTCAAGGGCACATGCTTGGCTTGTGGGCTCGATCCCCAGTAGGGGGCATGCAGGAGGCAGCCAATCAATGATTCTTTCTCATCACTGATGTTTCTTTTTTCTTTTTTTATCATCACTGATGTTTCTATCTCTCACTCTCCCTTCCTCTCTGAAATCAATAAAGATTTATTTTTTTTAAAAAACGGTTGATATTACACTCTCATGTCAATGGTTCTCTTTCCCTTCCTCTCTCTCTGAAAATCAATAAACTATTCTTAAAAATAAAGACATAAAGATTTGATTTAAAGTCTGCCTACCCGTTTACAAGGTGGTGACACTTAGCCACTAAAAATGTTGACAGATAAAATATAGTCCCCTTAAAGACATAAAACTCCTGGGAGATCTGTAGCTGCCCTGGACTTCTGGAATGCCTGTACAGAACACCTGCCCCGGGGGCCAAGGATTCCCAACAGTGAGGCCCCACCATGACACCAGAGCCCTGGAGCTGCCAAGAAATGAAGCCAGCCAGCAAGGGGAGATGTGGCATCACTGCTCCCTGCACAAGGACAGCAGATCCTGTCCTGCTGGCCTCCCTTCACCTGACTTGCAGAGGCTGACCTCTTTACCTTCTGACCTCATCCCTAGTACTCTCCCTTGGGCTCACTGTTTCAGCCACAATAGGTCCTTGCTGCTCTTCAAACAGTCAGGGTCACTCCTGCCTCAGGAACTTTGCACTAGCTGTTCTCTCTGCCTGGTGTTCTCTTCTTCCTGATTATCAACAGGATTTACTCCTTCATCTCCTTCAGGTCTTTACTCAAATGACACCTCTTCAGTGATGCCTTCTGTCTTATCTAAGATTGCAGTCCTCTTCTATCCATATATACAAAGGGAAGAATTCTGTCTTATTCATCACTGTATCCTGTGCCTCAAAGAGTACATGGCACAAAGTAAAGTGTGCAATGGGTATCTGTGGAATGAACGTGTGAATCACAGTCCATCTGATTCTTTTACTTGTATTTGCACTGAAAAGTAATTCTACTTAAGACAAATGACAGATGTTTGTAAAGAGGTGGGCATTTGTCACTTTCTAATAAACAGAAAACCAAGTTATAGGGTTGTCTATAATTCTTTAATATGAACTACATGTTTTAATTGAAAATGAACCTTAGTTAGAATAACACATTTCTAGGACAAATGCAACTGAGGTAGACAAAAATCAAAGAGAAATCAGCCACTCAATCCAGCTAGCCTGGCATTTTACAGGAACACTGGAATTAACACAATCATAAAAACCACTGGTGGAGATGCTTCTAAACTAAAAAAGAAAAGATACAGAGAGTTGGTCCCGTGTAGTTTACCGCTAGAAAACATTTGGGTAGCATGTAAAAGCTTTGTACAAAGAAAAAATTCAATACAGAAAAGCATATTTTTCCTGAATTCACATTTTAGCTGGACTGACCATGTGAAACTTATACAAAGGAAATCCCATGAAATGCTCAATTAATATCCTATTTCTCATTTTAGACCAGTGGTTCTCAACCTTGGCTGCACATTAGAATCACCTGGGAATCTTTTTTTAAAATCCTGATTTCTGGGCCTCATCCTCCGGAAATTCTGTTTCTTTGTTACTAATGTTGTGGCCCCACCCCATAACAAAGAAACAAAATTTCCAGAGGATGAGGCCCAGAAATCAGGATTTTAAAAAGATTCCCAGGTGATTCTAATGTGCAGCCAAGGTTGAGAACCACTGTTTTAGACAAAATTCTCTCTATATAATGTAAACAACACATTTTCTATAAATCCAGTGAGGGAAAGTGTCAATTGGCTGGCTTGTTCAAAGGTTCTCAGCTACTACAAATGTATTCAATGAACCACTCCCCCATGCACCCACACACTCCTTTCCCCATGGCCCCATTCTAGATGCAAGGCAAACAGAGCAGTAACTACTGGTGGAAAAGGTTCTCTCAGGCTTTTATACTCTAAAGGTCTTAGCAGTTCCTGCATCGGGAAGGTAATACTACTGCCACCTTATACCACCAAAAGGAAGATACAGAGGGGGAAGGGAGGTGCCTACCTCAGGAACCTGGAGAGAAAGGAGCAGAGCAAATGTTCCGAGAATGGTAACTTTTTCCACCTAAAAGAGTTCTAGTTAGAATATCTTGCACACTTCTCTCTGCTGTTGGTTTTGTACATATTGTGCTCTGTACTTCAGACAAAAGCTAATAGTACCTTTCAAGCCATGTTTGAAACAATAATAAATGATGATGATGGATACAGAGTTTCACACATACCACTTGCTTCTGATCTTCACAAGAACCCTGGAAGGTGGGTGGTAATTCCACTTTATAGATGGGCAAGCCGAGGCTTAGAGATGCTACATTTGCTCAAGGCCATTCAGTCAGTAAGAAGCAGAGTTAAATTTTAAACCCAGATCTTCTGACTCCAGAACCCTTAACAAACTGTCACAGGCACTATTTAGCTCACAGACCATAGTCACAACTCATTTCTCTAACAGTGAGACTGTGAGGGGTGAACCACTCAAGGTAAGGGGCAAAGTCACTGATGACAGGACTCACATATACCCAGCCTTGCCTCAGAGCACAAAGTAGGCAACTGCAGTTCAGGATCTGTCAATCCCAAACCTGGCTGTAAATAAGGGAACATCAGAAGCATGCTTGGGCACATTCAGAGTGAGACAGTGGGGTTGGTACTTTGTCTTAGGTTTAAAATGGTCAAGCAGCCCTACCTGATTTGGCTCAGTGGATAGAGCGTTGGCCTAAGGACTGAAGGGTCCTGGGTTCGATTCTGGTCAAGGGAATATGCCCAGGTTGTGGGCACAATCCCCAGTGTGGGGCGTGCAGGAGGCGGCCCATCAATGATTCTCTCTCATCATTGATGTTTCTATTCTCTCTCCCTCTCCTTTCCTCTCTAAAATCAACAAAATATATTAAAAAAAAGAAATTCTAGCCCTGGCTGGTATTGCTCAGTTGGTTGGAGCTGTTGTCCCATACACCAAAAGGTCATGGGTTCATTTCCTGGTCAGGGCACATACCTGGCTTGTGGATAAGATACCTGGTCCAGGAGCATACAGGAGGCAACTGATCAATGTTTCTCTCTCACATTGATGTTTTCTCTCTCACTCCCTTCCTTTCTCTCTAAAAAAAAAATCAATAATAAAAAAACATAAAAACTCTAGCAGTGACACTAATATAACAGATCAAGTTTAATAAATCTGAAGGAAAAGGTCATTTTTATTCTGAAATTTTTAGTCTAATCTTATAACTTAGAGCCTTAAAAGAGGGAGAATATTTCGAGCATCAAAGACCCTAAGAAATATCCTATATAATAAAAGGCTAATATGCAAATTGTCCCCTCAGGAGTTTGACTGATCAGGAGTTCGACCGCTCGCTATGATGTACACTGACCACCAGGGGGCGGCGCGGAACAAAGGAAGGCCCTGGCTAGCTGCCGGCAGCTGGAGGAAGGATTGGCCCTGATTGCCGGCCAGGCCTAGGGGCCCTACCCTTGCACAAATTTCATGCACCAGGCCTCTAATATCCAATAAGAATCAAATGCATCCAATTGTGAATAGCTGTGAATTTAGAACTGGAAAAATAATTTAAACATGTGTGGAACTTCCCACAGTAAACAATGGTTCTATATAATAACAATTCACAAATAACGCTCATAATCATAGTCTCTACCCTGTACTTTTAATAATATGTTATCTGGAAATTAAGTTACAATTTGAATATTTAAAGAACATAAATATAGGTTGATTTGTTTGTTTAATAACCTTTTAACCTACTTAATTTGAAATGAAAGCAATTCAGAACCTGGCACACAACAAATTTTTTATAAGGAGAGAATATCAATAGAAAGAGGATGAAGCCTGGCCAGCATTCTCAGTGGTTGAGCGTCTACCTACAAACCAGGAAGCACGGTTCGATTTCCAGTCAGGGCAAATGCCTGGATTGTGGGCTCAATCCCCAGTGTGGAGCGTGCCGGAGGCAGCTAATAGATGATTCTTTCTCATCATTGATGTTTCTCTCTCTCTCACTCTGTGCCTTCATTTCTGAAATCAATACTATATACATATATATATTTTGAGGTTTTTTTAAAGAAAGAAAGAGACCCAGTCGGTTTGGCTCAGTGGTTGAGCATCAACCCATTAATCAAGAGGTTACCAGTTCAATTCCCAGTCAGGGCACATGCCTAGTTGTAGGCTCAATTCCCAGTAGGGAGCGTGCAGGAGGCAATCAAGAGATGTGTTTCTCTCTCATCAATCTCTTCCTCTTGCTCTAAAATCAATAAAAAACATATTTAGGAAGGAAGGAAGGAAGAGAGGGAGGGAGGGAAGGAAGGAGGGAAGGAGGGAGGGAGGGGCCTTCGTCTGCTTGGCTCAGTGGATAGAGTATCAGCCCTCAGACTGAAAGGTCCCAGGTTCTATTCTGATCAAGGGCATGTACCTGGGTTCCAGGCTCAATCCCCGGCTCTGGTTGGGCACATGGGAGGTAATCAACAGATGTATCTCTCTCATGTCGATGTTTCTCTCTCTGTCTCTCCCTCTACCTTCCACTCTCTAAAAATCAATGGAAAAATATCCTCAGGTGAGGATTACCAACAACAACAAAAATTAAAAGAAAAAAGAAAGAGGATGAAGACCATCATTACTTACGATGATTTGGAGGAAAACTAAGACCACATTCTCACTTACCTCTGAAATACATTTTCCTACCCAGTTATGACACAGAAGATACACTACCTCAATGTCCTGGAGACTGAATTCCTTCTGATCTGTAAAGTTTGCAGCCCCAGCACTAAGTTCCATCAGCATCTTGGCGATCTCGGGCTTTATGGCTGAAGTCAGCCGACTGGCTGCTTCCATGACATGCTCCTGCACATCTTTGAGTTGCATGGCTGCCTTGGAGTAGTGAGAGTTCCTGAACACAGTGCTGAAGAGATCTGTGAGGAAAGTACTGGCACGGCAGAAGACATTGAGGGCATCCAGGTACTTGGAGATGCCCTGCTGGATGTCGGCAATGGGAGTGGAGTGGGGCATGGCATGGTGGCAGCTGCCTGCAGCGGTCAGACTGCCCAGGGGGGCAGTGGTGGCTGTAGATGCCAGGGGAGCACTTAGTGCTCGGCCCAGCTCAGGCATCGGGTATTGCTGGTGCTGTTGCACCTTCTGCTTGGACCCGCCAAGCAGGAAGCGCCGCTTGTAGTCCATTTTACTGTCCTGGGCACTGCAGCAATACATGCGGGAGAGGGAATTGTCCCAGTGACTGTGAGCGAGTCAGGGTTCTGAGTCTTTTATCCCCCAAAACTGTAGCTAGGTATAAAAATAGTGGAGTTCTGAAAATATAAGATTTAAAAAAGGCATTTCTATGAGGCAGGTGACCATGGGATCCAATATAGATGTGAGAAGGACAACAGGTTTATATAATTAATATTTTCAGTATAGGCAGGACCTCTGACAAAAAATAAGTGTGTCCAAAATGCTGTATAAGAACTGTTAGCATTCCACTCTCTTAATAAAAAGATATGCTTGAGAAAAATGCTCACCTATAATTACTCTGCAAGAATATTTTGATACTTGTATTTACAATGGCAGAAAAATAACTTTAAAAAATGTAATATAATAATGTATCTTTAATATACCAGAAAAGTTAGAACCCAAAAACCTACAAGCTGATCAACAGCAATTTAAAAAGCAATACAGAATTACTTTAAGTCCTTAAGAAGGAAGATCAAATCCCTGCAGAATTTTGACAGAGCCTGCCTGACAAATCCATTTACCTGTAAAGCTTCTTTTGAATGCAAAAAAATTCCAAATTTTCTTTAATATTTTCTGAAAACAAGTTTTTGTTTTTTAAAAAATGGCATTTGTTATTATAAGTCTTCTTTCCTTTTGTTTGTTGAGGTAGCCATTTCCTTGTAACATTAATAAGAGGTGCTTCCAGACTGGGTTGGCCCTCAATTGTAATGTCGAAAGCAAGAATGCACAGATGTAATTGTAAGGCCTCTAAGTCATTTCCTGTAAGGGGGAAAAATAAGGTAAAGTTAGGAAAGTTACAGGACAATGAGTAATTCTGGAACAATAACTTCTGAAATGCTATTATCCACAAAGGTAGACTACAAATGCATAAGAAATCATATTTAGAACCTTACAAAACTAGGCACAACAGTGAGATTTGAACTATGACATGATTGCTAGAAAATTCCTTGAGTTGTAGTACAAAAATAATGCAACCAAAGTTTGATTCCACATCAACAGCCCCAAAGCTAAGGCTGGTAACTGATCCATCGAGCAGGGCCTGAATTCATGTTGACAAGTACAGCACCCATAAAACTTTAAGGGGATTTGGGAAAGGGAGTGATGAGCAAAGACTGAGAGAAATCAGGAAGGCTGTTATGAAGAAAATGTTACTTTGATGTAGGCCTTGATTATAGGATATGTTGTGACAAGTGCAAAAGGGCTATGTGGGGCTTATCAGGTGAAAGGACCTGCATAGCAAAGGCCCTGAAGCAGGCCGGCACAGGGTCTAATCAGCATACCCTGCTGAACCAAAGTGCAGAATACAGAAAGACAGAGCCTGGAGAAGTGAGTGGCTGGCAGGAGGTTTGCAGATAGGATTCTTCTCATCCTCACTCAGGTACCAATTTCTCTTCCAGATGTTCAAAGGGAAACTTCTGCAGAACCCCTGGCTCTGGATAGGTTCAAATAACAATGTCTGGACATTTCTGGTTGTAGTTACCAATACCTAGTGTATCAGTAGTGTAATTCTCACACAGCTAACAGCAGGATTCATACTTGCCTGAACTATCTGTTCTCTCAAACAATAGTTCAAATATACTTAGTCTGTATTAAACTTCCAACTTGTATGATGTCTCCATATAGTTTGGTCTACTTATTGATAACTAGGTTTTTCTTTCTTTCTAGTTTCTTTATTTTGTAGATAAAAATAAATACAAGTCATACTTTGTTGCTCATTATGGCCAATATACCATGCCTCCTTCATAGTTCTGTGATGGCATAAGGAACCTAGAAAGGTAAGTAAGTTAAACAACAAAAGACGAGAAAAGTGCTATGGATACAAACACATACTCTAAAAGTATAGCAACCCTAGGCTGGCCAGTGTTGTTCAGTGGTTGAGTGTCGACCTATGAACCAGGAGGTCATGGTTTGATTCATGGTCAGGGCACATGCCCGGGTTGCGGGCTCGATCCCCAGTGAGAGGTGTGCAGGAGGCAGCCAATCAATGATTCTCTCTCATGACTGATGCTTCTATCTCTTTCCCTCTCCCTTTCTGAAATCAATAAAATAAAAGTATAGCAACCTTAACCCAGCTAGCATGTCTATTAAACTAAATTAGCCACCAACTGTAACTTTGTGTTCAAGATAATCTTCACTCTTAAAGCCTCATAAACTTTTCAGAAAACAATGTATCAAACAGCTACTTGTAAGAAATATGCTCCCAAGTGTCTTGCAATTCATGGCAATGAAGCCATCATATCTATCTCTACCCAAGGGCTCCATTATAATCAATGTGGCTTTATAAACCCTGATGTACAATAGAAGTGCTCCACAGGAATGCTGAAGGAGGAAGGCTGTTCACATGAACACTGAGTGGTCTGTGAAGGAGAAACCATCGTCTTGAGTTGGCCACAGGGAGCCCTGAACAACTCTTCTTTGTTCTGTGTTGTACATTAGTGCCTCTGGCTCTGAAAGCCCACCCCATTACTCTGCCAGATGGTCCTAGAGGCCAAGTAAGAACCACATACTTATCTAATTTTTAAAAAAGCATCATAAACTTCTTTTTTTATGTTACACATTTTCAAGATCTATTTAATATATTTTATTGATTTTTTTTTTTTACAGAGGAAGTGAGAGGGATAGAGAGTTAGAAACATCGATGAGAGAGAAACATCAATCAGCTGCCTCCTACACACCCCCTACTGGGGATGTGCCCGCAACCAAGGTACATGCCCTTGACTGGAATCGAACCTGGGACCCCTCAATCCACAGGCCGACTCTCTATCCACTGAGCCAAACTGGTTAGGGCTCCGAGATTTATTTAAATGAAACTTGTAATGCTTAAAAATATACTACTTCACCAAATTCATCTACAAATTCAATGCAATAATTACAAAAATTTGAACTTTTTTAATAGAAATGGGCAAACTAACCTAAAATCATGAAAATACAAAAGACCCAAGATGGCCAAACAAATATTGAAAAAATATTTTAGAGGACTTACACGTCCTGATTAAAAACCTACTTAAAGCTATAGTAATCAAGATGGGGGGGGGGGGAGAGTGGAGTACTGGTATAAGGAAAGATATATATATTTTAGAATTGAGAGTTTAGAATAAACTCAATATCTAATGTCAACTGATTTTAGGCAAGGGTACCAACACCATTCAACTGGAAAAGAATAGTTTTTTCAATAAATGGTGCTGGGACTAGATATCCACTTGCAAAATAATGAATATGGACCTCTATCTTATAAAAATTAACTCAAGCCCTAACCGGTTTGTCTCAGTGGATAAAGCGCTTTCCTGTGGACTGAAGGGTCCCAGGTTCGATTCCAGACAAGGGCATGTACCTGGGTTGCGGGCACATCCCCAGTAGGGGGCATGCAAGAGGCAGCTGATTGATGTTTCTCTCATCGATGTTTCTAACTTTCTATCCCTATCCCTTCCTCTCTGTAAAAAAATCAATAAAATATATTCAAAAAATTAACTCAAAATGAATCTAAAACCTAAATATAAGCATTATAACTGTAAACTCTTAGGAAAAAAAACAGGTAAATTTTTGACTAGGCAATGGTTTCTTAGACATGATATCTAAAGCACAAACAATACAAGAAAAAAAAGATAAATTGGATTTCATAAAAATTAAAAATGCTTATACATCAACTAGAGGCCCAGTGCACGAAATTTGTGCACCAGAGCGGGTGGGGTGGTGGTGGTGGGGGGATGGAGTCCCTCAGCCCGGCCTGCACCCTCTCCAATCCGGGACCCCTCGAGGGATGTTTGACTGCCTCTCGCAATCTGGGACTGCTGGCTCCTAACCACTCGCCTGCCTGCCTGATTGCCCCTAACCCCTCTGCCTGCCTGTCTGATCACCCCTAAATGCTCTCCTATTGGCCTGATCACCCCTAACTGCTCCCCTGCTAGCCTGATCGACCCTAACCGACTCTGCCTAGCCCCACACCTGAGACCCAGGATTTCCTCCTCCGGCCGGTTGCAGGCACCCGGAACCCGGGCTTCCCTCCCTCTGGTTGGTTACAGGCATCCAGGACCCAGGCCAGCTTTGCCCAGGCCAGCCACAGCCACAGGGGATTGTGGGCAGGTGGCTTTGCCTGGGCCGCAGGCACCCGGGACCACGGGGCGGGCAGCTTGTCCCTCTCCCAGGCCACAGCCCCAGCCGCTGGTGCCCGGGACTGCGGAGCATACAGCTTGTCCCTCTCCCGGGCCGCAGGCACAGGCGCAGCTGCTGGCGCCTGGGACCGCAGGGCAGGCAGCTTGTCCCTCTCCTGGGCTGCAGCCCCAGCCGCTGATGCCCGGGACCACAGAGCATGCAGCTTGTCCCTCTCCTGGCTGCAGAAGCAGGTGCAGCCACTGGTGCCCGGGACTGCAGGGAGGGCGGCTTATCCCTCTCCTGGGTTGCAGCCTGGCTGGTCCCTATTCCTCTCTCCCCAGTGTTGAGTGTCTGAGCCATTACTGTGTGATGGTGTGAGGGTGTGACGACCATTTGCATATTAGCTCTTTATTATATAGGAAGGTTACTCACTATCAAGGTTAACAGACAACCCACAGAATGGTAAAAAAATATCTTAAAATCGCCGAAACCGGTTTGGCTCAGTGGATAGAGCATCGGCCTGCAGACTGAAGGGTCCCGGGTTCGATTCCGGTCAAGGGCATGAACCTGGGTTGCGGGCACATCCCCAGTAGGAGATGTGCAGGAGGCAGCTGATCGATGTTTCTCTCTCATCGATGTTTCTAACTCTCTATCTCTCTCCCTTCCGCTCTGTAAAAAATCAATAAAATATATTAAAAAAAAATATCTTAAAATCATATATCTGTTAAGCATCTAGTATCCAGAATATATAAAGAACTCTTAAAATTGAACAATAAAATTACAAATACCCAATTAAAAGATGGACAAAGAATTTGAATAGACATTTCTTTAAACATATAAAACTGTCCGATAAGCAAATGAAAAAATGCTCAACGCAATTAGTCATTAGGGAAATACAAATCAAAACCACAATAAGGTCAAAACCGGTTTGGCTCGGTGGATAGAGCGTCGGCCTGCGGACTGAAGGGTCCCAGGTTCGATTCCGGTCAAGGGCATGTACCTCGGTTGCAGGCACATCCCCGGTGGGGGATGTGCAGGAGGCAGCTGATCGATGTTTCTAACTCTCTATCTCTCTCCCTTCCTCTCTGTAAAAAATCAATAAAATATATTAAAAAAAACAAAACACAATAAGACACCATTTCACACAACATTAGAATGACTAAAATAAAAACAAAACAGAAGATAAGTTTAGGCGAGAATATAGAAAAAAATGGAACCTTCATATATTGCTGGTGGGAATGCAAAATGATGCTGCCACTGTGAAAAGCAGTCTGGCAGTTCCTCAAAATGTTAAACAGCCGGAACCGGTTTGGCTCAGTGGATAGAGCGTCGGCCTGCGGACTGAAGGGTCCCGGGTTCGATTCCAGTCAAGGGCATGTACCTGGGTTGCCGGCATATCCCCAGTAGGAGATGTGCAGGAGGCAGCTGATCGATGTTTCTCTCTCATCGATGTTTCTAACTCTCTATCTCTTTCCCTTCCTTTCTGTAAAAAATCAATAAAATATATTTAAAAAAAAAAAAGTTAAACAGAGAAATGCCATATGACCAAGCACTTCTACTCTTTCTTTATTTTAACTTTTTTTTTTCTTAAGAGAGATCAAGCAAGCAAGGGGGAGAGATGGAGGGAGGAAAAAGAGAGAGAAAGAGATTCGTTGTTCTACTTGTTTATACATTCATTGGTTGCTCCTTGTATGTGTCCTGACAGGGGATCGAACAAGAAACTTTGGCATATAGGGACAACACTAACCAACTGAGCTAACAGGCAGGGCAAGCAATTCTACTCTTAAGAAGCCAAACACATGAAGCCACATATATGATACGATCCCACTGACATGAAATGTCCAGAATAGACAGAAACAGAAAGTAGATTTGTGGAGTAACTGCTAATGGATTTCTTTATGGGAGGTGATGATAAGATTCTGAAGTTGGATAGTGGTGATAGGTACACAACTCTGAATATACTAAAACACATATGGTATGTGACATACTTCATCTTTCATTTCCATTTTCCCTATGTAACTTCTTATTTAACAGCAAAAGGCATATCATTCCTTCGTAAATAAAAACAAGTACATAAAAATCAGTTTCCCAAGGATACGTTTAATGTTAGACCTAGTCTCCTTTTCCTATTCAACTAGAAATCTGTACTTAAATGCTGCTATCCAGACCCTGTCCCTTCAAGATCATCTAATTTAAATCCTTCAATTTCCAGATGAGGAGGAGAAAATGCAAGGATACTATATGTCTTGCATATACCACACAGTGTCAAAATCAAACTTGGATATCTTGAGTCTCAGAACTCCAAACACATACATAAACGTTCTGTTCTGAACTACCTAGACTGGGGATAAAATAAGCTAAGCTGCAGTCATAGAACCTTAAACGAGTGGCCTAACCCAGTAAAGACTTATCTCTTGCTCACATTGAAGTTCAATGTGGGTCTGGCAGCCCTTCTTCAACTTGTAGGGAACATCATTAGAATGTGTGTTCTCCAGAATCACCTTAGCATTAAAAAAAAAACTCAAAACAGAATAAACTGGTGATTATAATAGAATCAGGGGCATAGAAAGGGAGTGGACTGACTATTCTTGGGGGAGAAAGGGGTGTGGGGGATGTGGGAAGAGACTGGACAAAAATCGTGCACCTATGTATGAGGACAGTGGGAGGGGTGGTTAGGTCGGAGGGTGGGGTGGGAATCAGGTGGAGAGGAGCTATGGGGGGAAAAAGAGGAACAACTGTAATCATCTGAACAATAAAGACTTAATTAAAAAAAAAAAAAGAAACTCAAAACAACAACAACAAAAAGAAACTCATACCCATTCTTTACTGCTTTCCACTAAAGCAGTGGTTCTCAACCTTCTGGCCCTTTAAATACAGTTCCTCATGTTGTGACCCAACCATAAAATTATTTTCGTTGCTACTTCATAACTGTGATGTTGCTACTATTATGAATCATAATGTAAATATCTGATAAGCAGGATGGTCTTAGGTGACCCCTGTGAAAGGGTCATTCAACCACCAAAGGGGTCGCGACCCACAGGTTGAGAACCGCTGCACTAAAGTGACACACATCATGAGAGCCAAAATGGCAGCACAGGTAAACCCCAGTACTCACCACTTTCCACAACTAAAATACAAAAAAACCATCATTCAGAACCACCTGAAATTTGGCTGAATGGAGGTCCTACAGGTAGAGAAGTGGAGAAGGCACAATGAGATTGGTAGGAGGTGTGGAGGCGCTGAACGGGCTGGTCCGACACTAATATGTGTTTTTTAATTGGGAGTGACATCTCCAAGACCTCCCATGAGAAGCAGGGGTTTCAAGCCCCACACCAGCCTCCAGTCAAGGGTTATAGAGCTGGGAAGAGAAGTCCCCGTAACTTTGGACTGTAAAAACCAGCAGGGACTGTGGCTGAGTGACACAGAGGCTGCTGGAGTCCCAGGTGTTCCTCTTGAATGGATGGTGCAAGAACTTACACAGTCCTGCTTCTTCTGAGCTCCAGTGCCAGGCAGAGATTTTGGAGGAATCCAGGGACATATGGGGAGGAACTGGACTATCTGGTATCAGGGCAGGAACTCAGGAGCAGATTTCTCCCAGACAGAGGTGCTCACAGGGGTCATTGTTCCTGCACTGGGACCTCCGCATAACAGACAGCCGTATCTGAGTTTCCATCAGCATGACCCACACACACTGTTCCCTCTGCCCTGGTAATTCCCCGAGACCCCGCCCCATCCAATTTCCAGCCCCACCTAAGCTTTTCCATATAAATGACCTACCCTTGCTCAGGCTTCAGACTTTGCTAAAAATCTCTCAGACAAGCAGCAGCTGATGTCAGCATGCCACAAATCTATCAATAAAAGGTCCAAGACCTGGCAGTAGCATCAGCCTGCCTTGCTTCATAGCTGGGCCCCGCCTGGGCATTTCTTAGCCCAATACAAGTGGCAGCTATCTGCAGACCTCTCTGTAGCTCCTGCGGGGTGGCCCTAGGCAGTGACTGACTTTGGACCTCATGTGAGGCCCCAAAGCAAATGCACCCGGTGGATAGCTTCAGACCACTCCAGATTGCAACTCTACACATACGCAAGTGACACACTCAAAGGGCAGACTCAGTGAACCCCAAAGCCCCAGTGAAACAAGTCCTGCTTCATAGGGGTGTCTCTTGCACAGCAGCTCTTCCATTGTAGTTGCAGCTGATCCTCATAGCCAATTGGCCTGGAGGTCAATTCCTCCCAGTGACATCAATAGCAATCAAGGCTCAACTACAATACTGTGCACACATGGGCACACCTAGAGTGCTCAGCTCAGGTGAATGCGGAGGCTGAGCTACTGGGCCCTACAGGACACCTAATACAGAAGACCACCATACCAAATCCAGAAGACATAACAGCTCTATCTAATACATAGAAACAAACACGGGAAACAGCCAAAATGTGGAAACAAAAAAACATGTCACAAATGAAAGAAATGGAAGCAAGCAAACTACTGGATACAGAGTTCAAAACAATGGTTATAAGGTTACTCAAGGATCTTAATGAAAGCTTAAAGGGGCTTAATGAGGACCTCAAGGAACTTAGTGAGACTTTCCAAGAATCTCAGTGAGCATACACTAAATGAAATAAAGAATAATGTACAGGGATTCAACAGTAGAGTAGAGGATTCTGAGAATCAAATCAACAATTTGGAATATGAGGAAGAAAAAAACATCCAATCAGAAAAGCAAAAAGAAAAATGAATTAAAAAAATTAAGATCATGTAAGGAGCCTCTGGGACAACTTCAAAGTTCCAACATTTGCATTATAGGGGTGCCCGAAGGAGAAGAGAGAGAGCAAGATATTGAGAACCTATTGAAGAAATAATGACAGAAAACTTCCCTTACCTGGGAAAGAAATAGACTTACAAGTTCAGGAAGCACAGAGCGTCCCAAACAAGAGGAACACAAAGAAGCCCACACCAAGACATATCATAATTAAAATGACAAGGGTTAAAAACGAAGAGAGAATCTTAAAAGCAGCCAGACAAAAGCAGTTAGTTATCTCCCAGGGAGCACTCATACGACTGTCAGCTGATTTCTCAACAGAAACTATTCAGGTCAGAAGGGAGTGGCAAGAAATATTCAAAGTGATAAACAGCAAGGACCTACAACCAAGATTACTCTACTCAGCAAAACAATCATTTAGAATCGAAGGTCAGATAAAAGCTTCATAGACAACCCTAGCTGATTTGGCTCAGAGAATAGAGTACTGGCTTGTGGACTAAAGGGTCCTGGGTTCGATTCCAGTCAAGGGCACATACTCGGGTTGCAGGCTCGATCATCAGCAGGGGGCGTGCAGTAGGCAGCCAATCAATGATTCTCTCTCATCACTGATATTTCTATCTCTCTCTCCCTTCCTCTCTGAAATCAATAAAAATATATTTTTTTAAAAAATAAAAAGCTTCACAGACAAGAAAAAGCTAAAGGAATTCATTACCACCAAACCAATATTACATGAAATGTTGAAGGGTATTCTTTAAGAAGAGGAGGAGGAGGGGGAAGAAGAAGAAGAAAAGATAAAAAATCTGAACAATAAAATGGCAATAAATACATATCTACAATAACTGAATCTAAAAATCAAAATAAATGAACAAGAACTCTAATGAAAAATATAAACTGATAAATAAAATAGAATCAGAGGCATGGAAATATAAAACAGACTGATAAATCTGAGAGGGAAAGGATGAGGGATGTGTGGGAAGAGATTAACCAAAGATCTTATATGTATACTAGAGGCCCAGTGCATGAATTCGTGCACAGGTGGGGTCCAGCCACCCGCCCTGATGGGGGCCGATTGGGAGCAGGGCTGGTGGGGGAAGGGGGCATGGGAGGTTGGCCGGCTGGCCCTGCCCCTGATCAGGGTGAGGGGTCCAATTGGGGCCGAAGGTGGGTTGTGGGAAGTTGGCCAGCCAGCCCCTCCCCCAGTTGGGGGGGGGGGCTGATCGGGAGGGGCCGGCCGGGTGGGGGGGGGCGTGGGAGGTTGGGGGAGGCTGATCGGGGCCCAGATTGGGCAGGTTGGCTGCTGTAGTGGGCGTCATAGCAACCGGTTGTTCTGGTCCCTTGGCTTTTATATATATAGGTATGCGTTACTTATGGACACAGACAATAGGGTGGTGAAGGCCTGTGGCAGGGTGGTATGTGGTGGAGGAGGGCAATGCGGGGGGGGGGGGGGGTAAAGGGGGACATCTGTAATATTCTCAATAATAAAGATTTTAAACAAATAAGTAAATAAAGTGACACACACATTTCCTCTCAAAGCCCTTTGGCCAGAATTAGCCACTCAGTACCAATGTAACTACAAGAGAAGCTGGGAAATGTAGGGAGAGATATGGAATAATAAGAAAGCATTATAGTTGGTCACAGCTGTCCACCCAGCTCAGCTTTGTGTTGCAAAGTTCTAACCAGATGGCAAAAGCAATTCTGATTCCACCCTGGAGAGGCTGAATTGTAGTGTGGAGCCCCCACAGTTGCTTTCCAGAGGTCAGGTGATTCCGACACAGGCTGCTCCAGGACCTGTTTTTTTGGTGGGTGTATGTATGCAGTGTGAGGGAGTAAAGCACTGAGGAGGAAGTCAGATTCCTTTGAGAAACTGATGAAAGATCACTCCTTAGTCAAATATATATCCAAAACATCAAAGTTTCCATTCATTTTTGGCATTGGAGTCCCAGGTGAAAAACTACCTGCCCAACACTACCTGTGCTCCCCTTCCCTTACATAGACCTGCAGGCAACAGATGACTTTATAAAAACTGAGCCTCATTTTCTGCATCTAGAGGTGACCCAACAGATAACCAAGCAGTGGAGGCCTAAGGCTCAGTTTTCATAAAAATGGGTTAAGGAGAATCAAAGGAAAATACACTTGGGACCCTTTACACCCATACCACTCACTACCTATGCCCCTACACACTGAGTGGCCCGATTATTATGACCACCTGACGTTTGTAGGCAAATTAGCTATAATTTCGCGCTGAAGTTGCTAGAGGGCCAGACCATTATAAACATCTGAATAGCACAACATACCTAAGTATCATTGCTGATCAAGTTCATCCTATCATGTTGATGGCATAAACCAATGGAGATGGCTTCTTCCAACAAGACTATGCGCCATGCCACGGTGCTCATATTATGCAGGAGAGGTTTCAAGAACATGAGGGAGACTTTACCTTGCTTAGGTGGCCCCCACAATCACCAGATCTCAACCCAATTAAGCGTTTGTGGGATGAAGTTAAATGAGCCATCAGGCAGCTGGTTCCACAACCATCAAATCTCAAAGAACTGGACAGTGCTATTCATCAGGCATGGTGTCAGATTCCTCACATAACCTTTCAACATCTCATGGAGTCAATGCCAAGAAGAATCGCCGCAGTATTGAAGGTAAAAGGTGGCCCAACGAAGTACTAATGGGGTGGTCATAATAATCTGGCCGATCATAATAATTTGGCCAATCAGTGTATATTCTCTCAAGGTATGGCCTTTAATCTAAAGATCATGAGCATCAGAATTGAATTGCCTAGGTCTAGGACCAAAGGTGCACCTGCACTTGGATAAGTCTGCCTATATCAGTGTACAAGGATGATCACAACAGCCATAAATATGTTATTAAGAATGGAAACTTTTGTCCTAACCGGTTTGGCTCAGTGGATAGAGCGTTGGCCTGCGGACTGAAGGGTCCCGGGTTCGATGCCGGTCAAGGGCATGTGCCTTGGTTGCGGGCACATCCCCGGTGGGGAGTGTGCAGGAGGCAGCTGATCGATGTTTCTCTCTCGTTGATGTTTCTAACTCTCTATCCCTCTCCCTTCCTCTCTGTAAAAAATGAATAAAATACATTTTTTAAAAAAAAATGGAAACTTTTTTTTTTTTTTTTAAATCCTCACCCAAGAAGGATATGTTTCCTGGCCAGTGTGGCTCAGTTGGTTGGACATCATACCATACACCAAAAGGTCTTGGGTTCAGTTCCCAGTCAGGGCACATGCCCGACTGTGGGCTCCATCCCTGGTAGGAGGTGTGCAGGAGGCAGCCGATTGATGTTTCACTCTCACATCGATGTTTCTCTCTCTCTTTCTCTCTCTCCCCCTCTCCCTTCCTCTCTCTGTCAAAATCAATGAAAATATATTTTTTTAAATTCAGATTCCTGGGGTACAATCCAAACCTAAAGAATCAATCTTTGGGGGTAGAAGCAGATACATTTTTTAAAATCTTTCCAGGTGATTCTGATGCATGCTATAATTTGAGAACCAAAATACTTAATTGAAAACCTGCTGAAAACAACAAGGATTGAGGGCACCTTAGCATGGACACCTGAAGATACTGACTACATGAATACCATTTAATGCAGCGGTTCTCAACCTGTGGGTCGCGACCCCTTTGGCAGGTGAATGA
Source organism: Myotis daubentonii (assembly GCF_963259705.1). Taxonomy (NCBI): domain Eukaryota; kingdom Metazoa; phylum Chordata; class Mammalia; order Chiroptera; family Vespertilionidae; genus Myotis; species Myotis daubentonii. The sequence continues at coordinate 27,309,510 of NC_081854.1, forward strand.
CCCTTTCACAGGAGTCACCTAAGACCATCCTGCATATCAGATATTTACATTACGATTCATAACAGTAGCAACATTACAGTTATGAAGTAGCAATGAAAATAATTTTATGGTTGGGTCACAACATGAAGAACTGTATTTAAAGGGCCAGAAGGTTGAGAACCACTGATTTAATGCAACTCAGGTATTTCACCAATATTCTTATACATTCAAGAACCGTGAAGTCACAGTTCGATTCCCAGTCAGAGCACATGTCTGGGTTGCGGGGCTCAATCCCCAGTTGGTGGTGGTGGGCGGGAGTGTGTGTGTGTGTGTGTGTGTGTGTGCGCAGGAGGCAGCCGATCAATGATTCTCTCTCATCACTGATGTTTCTATCTCTCTCTCCCTCTCCCTCTCCCTTCTTTGCTGAAGTCAACAAAAACTTATTTTTTAAAAAGTGATATATCTAGGTACATAGGTACATATTTGTGTGCACTTTCAACTTTAAAAAATTTTTAATATGTTTTTATTAGAGAGGGGGAGAGAGAGGGATAGAGAGATAGAAACATCAATAAAGAGAATCACCATTGGCTGCCTCCTGCAGGCCCTGCAACTGGGGCACATACCCTGATCGGGAAACGAACTGTGACTTCCTGGTTCATGGGTTGATGCTCAATCACTAAGCTACACCAACCAGGCCGATATATCACTTTAAAAAAAAAATTCTTCTGCCCTTGCCAGTGCACACAGATGTCATGGGTTCAATTCCTGGTCACATGCCCTGTTTGCAGACTTGATCCCTAGTGGGCAGGAGGCAGCTGATTGATGTTCCTCTCTCACATAGATGTTTCTCTTTCTCCCTCTCCCTTCTTCTCTCTCTAAATCAATAAAAAATATATTTTAAAAATTACAATAAAGTTCCTGTCAATACTTTCTTACTGTATTTTTAATGCTTCCCACACCTGTATTTTTCTGTCTAAAGGGCTAAGACATGTTTGTATGTTTTACTGCTGCCTAAGATTCTCACATAGCAGAAAAAGGACACTTTAGTAGATGTTACATCTTTTCAACACCACAATAACTTGCAAAAGTTCTCATATTAAAATTGAATTCAAAACTGATTACATCATTTAAAATAAAGCATTCCATTATGTAATCAACGTGATCAGCAATTTCTATTTCAAACAACAACAAAGAACATGCTACAGGAAGTTTAAGAAAAGAGGGTTTTCTTATATCCATAACTGATAAGATATAAAAAGTGGTCATCCTAAGAAAATCTGAAGGACTTCCCTTTAGAGAGTACAGTGGATAAGGTGGCCTTGGGGAGACTAACTGGGTGAGATCCTGGCTCTGCCACTTACCAGCTATGTGACCTTGGGCAAGTTCTTTAACCTCTCTGTGCCTCAGTTTCATCGTCTGCAAAATAGATATAATAGTAACTACTGTTATGGAGTTAAATTTATACATATAAAGAAAGCACTTAGAATCATGTCTAGCACATATGAAGCACCATATATTTGATCTCATTATTATCATTCCCATACAATAAGGCCTTACTACCTCTGCTTTGCTGGAAAAAAGTTACTAACAAGAAAGGTCTTGTAAAGCCACCCAATCCATGAGTCTATGTATGTATCCTAGGGCGGGCAGCATCAAGCTTCAGTGAAGTGATAGCTATAATTTCTCAACACAGATAACAAATTTTAAATCCATTCCAGTTATTGAGCCAACAGACAAAATGGAGTGAAAAGTCCTGTTGACAGCAATGGTATGGCACAAAGTAGCCTCATTTTAAGATGACCACCGAAATTAGTAGTCTCATGCACTTACCTACCCATCCTCCCCAAACCCCAATAACAAATAGTAAAGACGTTTGAAAAACGGAATCACAGCACAACAGTAATAAAAAGGGCTGAGGGTATAGTCTATTTTAATGCTGGCCACTTTCTAGAAGATGGAGAGAAAGAAATTAATCGTATGACAAGACAGACCAGAGCAGAGCTAGACACTTCCCAGAACACGCAGTCAAAGGTGGCAGAAAAGCAGAGCCCCCTTTTCCTGGCAAAGCTGGGTAAATACCCCATTTTGAGTAAGCAGGTAGAGAAATCAGGAGTGAGAAATAGGTTCATCTATCCGATCTCCTCCATACTTCTCACTTTGATCAATGAATCAGACAACTCGTCTTGGAAGAACAGGAACCTCTTGTCAATTCCTACATTATCAGCTCAGTTCTTCATTGACAAGGATCGCCAGATAGTGAAAGAAAACCAAAGCATCAAAAGACAACTAAGATGAAAAGCAGGTCATTACTTATTTTGTTAGCTTAGTGTCTACATATCAATTGAAGGTACTTATAGAGAATATTTATTGAATCCAGGGATTGCATTTTGAAATCATTGTAATTATATTTTCTGAAGTGCTCAATGTAAAGTATATAATTTTTAAAAACACATTATTTTTAAAATTAAAAAAGCCCTGCCTGAGTGGCATAGTTGTTTGGAGTATCTTCCTGTACACCAAAAAGTGGTGGGCTCAATTTCCAGTTAGGGCACATACCTGGTCGGGGTGCATATGAGAGATGTTTCTCTCTCTCTCTCTCTCTCTCCCCCTCTCTCTCTCCCCCCCCCCCTTTCTAAAGTCAATAACCATATCCTCGGGTGAGAATTAAAAAAAAAATCATATCAGACCCCAGAAAAAACAATTTTAGTCCTAGAAAAAAACCTGAAAAGAAATTCTGACATCTACAAAGAGGTTTGAGAAGAAAATCACAAAGGAAGCAAATCATAAAGGAAGCAGAAATTGGTAAAGAATTCTTGGAAATAAGAAATGTGACTGCAAGATGAAAAACAAGGAAAGAAATAAAATGGGAGTGGAGTAGGGTATAGAACAGCCGTGGGCAAACTACGGCCCGCGGGCCGGATCCGGCCAGTTTGAAATGAATAAAACTAAAAAAAAAAAAAAAAAAGACCGTACCCTTTTATGTAATGATGTTTACTTTGAATTTATATTAGTTCACACAAGCACTCCATCCATGCTTTTGTTCCGGCCCTCCGGTCCAGTTTAAGAACCCATTGTGGTCCTCGAGTCAAAAAGTTTGCCCACCCCTGGTATAGAAGATACACATACACAAGCACACACACACACATTTGTCTATATTTTTTTAAATGAAGCAATGGAAGAATAAACCAAAACCAATAAAAATGTTTTCCTATGAGATATAGAAAGGAACAAAAGCAGGTAAGGAAGCCATACTTCTCTCAATCTACCTTGCTTTATAGCTTTACTAGAGGTCCAGTGCACAAATTTGTGCACCAGTGGGGTCCATTGGCCTGGCCTGCAGGATCGGGCCATGTGGGATTGGGGCAAAATCAGTTCTCCAACATCCCCTGAGGGATCCCAGATTGTGAGAGGGCGCAGGTCAGGCCTAGGGACCCCACCGGTGCAGAATCGGGGCTGGGGAGGGACGCGGGAGGTTGGCCAACCAGGGAGGGACCGCGGGAGGGCTCCAGGGCATGTCCGGCCCATCTAGCTCAGTTCCGATAGGCCGGACCCCAGCAGCAAGCTAACCTATTGGTGGGAGTATCTGCCCCCTAGTGCTCAGTGCACATCATAGCGAGCAGTTGAGTGGCCATAGCATATCATTAGCATATTACGCTTTGAGTGGTTGAACAGCTGACCGGACACTTAGCATATTAGGCTTTTATTATATAGGATCTTTAGAACCATGTAAATATTGTATATAATTTTTAAAAAGTAGATTTTTTAAATCCCTAAAAAGAAAAATACAGACAAATGAATCCAAACTATCAAGAAGATTTATGTCAAGTAAACAGTGACATAAATGTACCTCTTTGATGTTACTGTCATACAAATAAGAGACACTGATATGAAATCAAATAAAAATTTTTTAATTCTTTATTTGAATTTGAAATATCAACCTGAAATTATGATTTTTTTTCTTTCCAAAAAGTAAATACTTTTCTACAGAAAAGACCTAGAATTCACATTCCAATAGCAACAAATGCCCCTAATACGACTTTCCACCAAAAAGAATCAGAGTTCCTTACAGTACAGAAATGGCTGATTCTAGATCTCAGGCCAGAAACAAAAAGATAAGCCCTAGAATTCTTTTTTTTTTTTTACTTTTTTAAAAAATATATTTTATTGATTTTTTACAGAGAGGAAGGGAGAGGGATAGAGAGTCAGAAACATCGATGAGAGAGATACATCGATCAGCTACCTCCTGCACATCCCCCAGTGGGAATGTGCCCGCAACCCAGGTACATGCCCTTGACCAGAATCGAACCTGGGACCTTTCAGTCCGCAGGCCGACACTCTATCCACTGAGCCAAACCGGTTTCGGCAAGCCCTAGAATTCTTATCAGGCCAGATCCAGGGAACCCATCTAATACCATCTGGTTTGTGTCAAAAGGACCCAGAGTCAACCTGAAGAAAAAGCTCTATAAATGGCCCATAATGAGATAATTTAGGCATCAAAAAGAATAACTTTTTAGGAGAAAAATTCAGAAAATATATAAAAATTAATGAATTTGGACTTGGCAATGATTTCTTGAATATGACACCAAAAGCACAGGAAACAAAGGCTAATTAGACATCATAAAAATTAAAACTTTTGTACATCAAAGGATACTATCAATTGACTGAAAAGGCAGCCCATACAATGGGAGAAAAATATTTGTAAATCATGTATATGAAAAGGAACCAATATCCAGAATATATAAAGAAGTTCTACAACGCATGATAAAAAAAAAAACAAACCCAAAGGCTATTGAGTCAAAAAACTACAGTCCAATTGTAAAATGGGTAAAGAACTTGAATAGAAATGTGTCCAAAGAAATAGACAAATAGCCAATAAGCACAGGAAAAGATACTTAACATCACTAATCATTAAGGAAATGCCATGCAAAACCACAATGAGATTTCACTTCATATCCATAACGACAGCTATTATAAAAAGGGGGAAAAACAAGCAGAAAATAACATGCTAGCAAGGATGGGAAGGAACTGGAATCCTGTGCATTGCTGGTGGGAATGTAAAATTGTACAGCCACTGTGGAAAGCAGTATGGCAGTTCCTCAAAAAATTAAACATATAATTATCACAAAATACAGCAATTCCAATCCTGAGTATATACACAAAAGAACTGAAAGCAGGAACTTGAACAGTTATTTGTACACCAATTATCACTGCAGAAGTAGCAAAAAGGTGGAAACAAGCCAGATGGACATCGAAGAATGAATGGATAAACAAAATGTGGTATAACCGTACAATGGTCTATTAGCCTAAAAAGGAAGGAAATCCTAATACATGCTTCAGTATGGATGAGCCTATATCCATCCATGTGGCAAGCTCTCTACTTGTCAGGCGTTTGGTTTGCAAAAACCTGGCAATGGTTGCAGTATCTGTGCCTTAGGGTAGCTGCTTTGGGAAAGAAAGCAGAGATCATGGTCTCTACTTCAAAGTCAAGGCTAGGTAACAGAATCATCAAACACATTCAGGCTTGATATGGGTGGAGAGTGCTGGGTATTTCTGTGGGGAGCCCATCCTTTTATCTTTTATGTTTACAGCATCTTTCACTACACACACACACACACACACACACACACACACACACACACACACACAAATTTCTTCATTTCTCTAGTCAAATATGTTGATCTGTTCTTTTACAGTCTCAGGTTTTGCAACTAAATATAGATGAACTCTTCGAAGCAGATATACAAAATGACTAAGAAGCACATGTAAATATGCTAAAAATAATTAGTAATCAGCTCTAACTGGTTTGGCTCAGCGGATAGAGCGTCGGCCTGCGGACTGAAAGGTCCCAGGTTCGATTCTGGTCAAGGGCATGTACCTTGGTTGCGGGCACATCCCCAGTAGGGGATGTGCATGAGGCAGCTGATCAATGTTTCTCTCTCAACGATGTTTCTAACTCTCTATCCCTCTCCCTTCCTCTCTGTAAAAAAATCAATAAAATATATATTAAAAAAATAATAATTAGTAATCAGGGAAATGCAAATCAAAACCACAAGATTCCACTTCACAACCTCAAGGATGGCTATAATAAAAAAGACGGACAATAACAAGTATTGGCAAGGATGGGGAGAAATTGGAAGCCTGTGGGGATGTAAAATGGTGCAGATACTTTGGAAAACAGTCTGGCAGAAGCTTAAAAGGCTAAACACAGCCCTGATTGGTGTTTTCAACGGTTAGAACATTGGCCCAAGCATCAAAGGGTCTTGGGTTTGATTCTTGGTCAAGGGCACATAGCTGGGTTGCAGGTTTGATCCCGGTCCTGGTATGCGGGAGGCAGTCAATCGATGTCTCTCTCCCATCGATGTTTCTCCCTCTCTCTCCCCACTCCCTCCCACTCTCTCTAATAATCAAAGGAAAAAAATATCCTTGGGAGAGGATTAACAAAACAAAACAAAAAGGTTAAACACTAAATTACCATATAACCAAGTAATTCCACAACTATACCCAAGAATAATGAAAAAACGTGTTTACCGAAAACCTGTATATGGAAGTTTAGAGAAACATTATTCAAAATAGTAAAAAAGAGGAAACAACCGAAATGTCTATCAACAGATAAATGAATCAACAAAATGTAATCTACAAATAAAACGAGATACTACTACTCAAGCATAAAAAGGAAAGAAGTACTGATACGTGCTATGACATAAATCAGCGGTAGCCAACTGGTGGTCAGTGGACCACTGGTGGTCCGTGAGGTCCAAAAAGTTGGCGACCGCTGACATAAATTGAGCTTTGAAAACATCATGCTGCCCTAACTGATTTGGCTCAGTGGACAGAGCGTCAGCCTGCAGACTGAAGGCTCCCACCTTCAATTCGAGTCAAGGGCACATGCCCGGGTTGCAGGCTCAATCCCCAGTAGGAGGCGTGCAGGAGCAGCCGATCAATGATTCTCATCACTGATGTTTCTATCTCTCTCCCCCTCTCCCTTCCTCTTTGAAACCAATAAAAATACCCTATATAATAAAGAGGTAATACGCAAATTGACCATCACTCCAATACACAAGATGGCCACCCCCTATGTGGACACAAGATGGCCAACAGGGGAGGGCAGTTGTGGGCAACCAGGCTGGCAAGGGAGGGCAGTTAGGGGTGACTGGGCCAGCAGGGGAGGGCAGTTGGGGGCAACCAGGCCTGCAGAGGAGGGCCTTTAGGGGTGACCAGGCCTACAGGGGAGGACAGTTAGGGGCAACCAGGCCAGCAGGGGAGCAGTTAGGCATTGATCAGGCTGGCAGGGGAGTGGTTAGGGAATGATCAGGCTGGCAGGCAGAAGCGGTTAGGGCCAGACAGACAGGCAGGCGAGCAGTTGGGAGCCAGCACACCTGGATTGTGAGAAGGATGTTCGACTGCCTCATCCGACGGGCAGTCAGACTTCCCTCGAGGGGTCCCAGATTGGAGAGGGTGCAGGCTGGGCTGAGGGACACACATCCCCCCCACCACCCGGCCATGAATTTCGTGCACCAGGCCTCTAGTATATTAAAAAAGAAAAAGAGCCGAAACTGGTTTGGTGCAGTGGACAGAGCGTCAGCCTGTGGACTGAAAGGTCCCGGGTTCGATTCCGGTCAAGGGCATGTACCTGGGTTGTGGGCACATCCCCAGTGGGAGATGTGCAGGAGGCAGCTGATCGATGTTTCTCTCTCATCGATGTTTCTAGCTCTCTATCTCTCTCCCTTCCTCTCTGTAATAAATCAATAAAACATATTTTAAAAAAATAATAAAAAAGAAAAAGAAAACATCATGCTAAGTGAAGGAAGCCAAACACAAAAGGCCACATATTGATTGATTCCATTTATATGAAATGTCCAGCATAGGCAAATCCATTGAAACAGAAAGTAGATTAATGATTGTGTAGGGCTGAGTTGATAGGAAGAATGAGGAATGACTGCTAATGAATATGGTCGTTGTTCTGATATTAACTGTAATGATAGTTGTATAACTGTGAATATACTAAAAATCATTGAATTATACATTTTAAATAGATATTGTATGGCATGTGAGTTATATTTCAATAAAGCTATTGTTTATTTAAAAAAACACACCAAAAAACATGAGACTCCATAAACAATTTCCTCTTCATAGAAAAAAGATACAAAAATTTTTCCTCTCTAGTTCACAACAATGTAAATTTAAATATCTACCCTTGCTAATGTGGAGACACTACAGGAAATTCTTTAGGGAGATTAGTGAAGTTATTGTCTATGAAGTTCAAAGCCCAACCATTTCTATGTTTTTTTGGCAGTTCAGAATGACACAGGCCATATTTAGAAATGCACTCCGGAAAAATGCTTTGAAGACTTTTAGTCTCAACATTCATAAATTAAAAATACCTACCCAGGCAAGAAAGAATGCCTGAAAGAGTCAGTTCTCTCTCTTCTTAGGACTGTCTTTTTTTTGCTCCTCTTCTATGTTGCCACATTAAAAGAAAGATATGAAAAGATAGTAGTTCTCCTAGCACTCCTCCTTAGTTGCTTCTGAGCCACACATCCCCTCTGACAGACCTGAAGGGCTGGGTGGTTACTCAGAGCTCTAAACTGTGCCCTCTCTGTTTCAACATATTCTCCCTGGGCAGGGTTCCCTAATCCACCTCTCTAAGCCAGATCTTTCTCCTGTGCTCCAGATCCCAAATATCCAGATCCCTACAAAACAGGTCTCCATGTCAAAAGTCCAAACCAACTCTCCCCAGTCTTTCAATGGCAGCACCACTTACCTACCTAACAAGCCAGAAACCTGGAAGTTATCCTCTATATCTCGTTCACCTTTACATCCAGTTAATCATCCTATCCTATCTAATAAAAGAGAAACATGGTAATTGGCGTACGACCGCTACCCTTCCCATTGGCTAATCAGGGTGATATGCAAATTAACTGCCAGCCAAGATGGCGGCCGGCAGCTAGGTAGCTTGAAACTAACATGAGGCTTGCTTGCTTCAGTGACAGAGGACTCCAACATTCCCCGCCTGCCTTGCCGGCCTCTGAGCCTGCAGTTTAAGAAACATAGTAACAAATATAGACACTAAACAAAACCCCAGAAACCTTCTTTCAGCGAGCCAGGATCTCAGAGCTGGAGTTGATACAGAGTTTCGATTATAGAACCTAAACAAACCAGATACCTACTTTCAGCAGCTGAGGCCTCAGAGCTGGAGCCAAGCCTCAGAGCTAAAGCTGGCCCAGAATAAAAAAGAAAAAAAAGAAAAAAGGAGCGGTTGGGAGCTTCAGTCCCAGCCTGAAAACAGCCCTCAGCCCCTCACCCAGACTGGCCAGGCACCCCAGTGGGGACCCCCACCCTGAAGGGTGTGTGACCAGCTGCAAACAGACATTATCCCCTCATCCAGGCTGGCCAGGCACCCCAGTGGGGACCCCCACCCTGATCCAGGACACCCTTCAGGGCAAACCAGCCAGCCCCCACCCATGCACCAGGCCTCTATTCTATATAGTAAAAGGGTAATATGCCTCCCAGCACTGGGATCAGTGGAGCCTAGAGGCCTCCTGGCACCGGGATCAGCGTGATAGGGGGCAGCGCCCAAACCCCCTGATCACCCTGCGGCTCTGTGTGTGACAGGGTGCGGCGCCCCAACCCCCCCCACCCCACGGGCCCTATTCTGTGTGTGACGGGGTAGAGCCATATCCTCCCCATCGGCCCTGCCCTGAGTGTGAGAGTGGCGGCGCCCCAACCCCCTGATAGGCCCTGCTCTGTGGGTGATAGAGGGCGGTGCCCCAACCCCCTGATCTGCCCTGCTCTTTGCGTGACGGGGGGAGCTCCCCAAACCCCTGATGGGCCCTGCTCTGTGCGTGACGGTGGGGAGCTCCCCAACCCCCTGATTGGCCCTGCTCTGTGCATGACAGGGGGTGGTGCCACAACCTCCCCATCGACCCTGTCTTGAGTGTGACAGGGGCGATGCCCCAACCCCCCAATCGGCCCTACCCTGAGCGTGACTAAGGGTGGCATTGCAACCTCCCAATCCGCCCTACTCTGTGCATGACAGGGGGCAGCGCCCCAACTCCCCAATCGGCCCTGCTCTGAGCCCGACCAGGGGCTGCACCTAGGGATTAGGCCTGCCCTCTGCCACCCGGGAGCAGGCCTAAGCCAGCAGGTCGTTATCTCCTGAGGGGTCCCAGACTGCGAGAGGGCACAGGCCGGGCTGAGGGACTCCCCCTCCCCCCCGAGTGCACAAATTTTTGTGCACCGGGCCTCTAGTCCTATATAATAAAAGCCTAATATGCTAAGTGTCCAGTCGTCCATTCAACCAAAGTGTAATATGCTAATGATATGCTAAAGCCGCTCAACAGCTCGCTATGATGTGCACTGACCACCAGGGGGCAGTCAATCGGTAGGTTAGTTTGGACTGAGCAAGACGGTCCAGACACGCCCTGGAGCCCTCCCGCGGTCCCTCCCTGGCTGGCCTACCTCTCATGTCTCTCCCCGGCCCTGATCATACAAGGGTGGGGTCCCTTGGCCTGGCCTGCACTCTCTTGCAATCCAGGACCCCTCGGGTGATGTCGGAGAGCTGGTTTCAGCCCGATCCCGCAAGTCAGGCCAAGGGACCCCACTGGTGCACGAATTCGTGCACCGGGACTCTAGTTTAGTCATATCCTTCCTGCCTTAATATCTGTCAGATCTTTTCCCTTCTACCTTCACTGCCAATCCAAAGTTCAGACCATCTTCACCTCTTGCCTGAATTACATACAGAGAGCCTCCTGAGTGATTTCCCAAATACCTGGACTGCTCCCCTTTCTCCCCTTTGGTTGCTGTGTGGCTGTTCTAGAGTCAATTTAATCATGCCACCCTCCTATGTAAAATCCATATGGCTCTCCACTACACTTTGCAACTTTCTTACACCACCACTCCCAATCTCTGCCCAACACTGCCCAGTTCTTCTGTGCCATCTTCCCTCTCGCCATCTACACATTCAGTTCCCTCTGCCTGGAAAGCTCTCCTGGCTCTCACTCACTCCTCCTGTATATCTAAGTTAGACATCACCTCCTCTGGGAAGCCACCTTGACAAAGACTAAGTTAGGAGCAACTCTGTGTGCTCTCATAACACCCATTTTGAGGCCTGTCTTAGTATTATCTTTGCTGTACCACACCGCATCACAATTGCCAGTTCCTTTGTGCTTCCCTGTCATTCAAGATATTTGAGAGTGCTAAGCACACTGTAAACATTCAACAGGTATTTGTTGAATGATTAGTTCATTCTTAGTATTATTTAATGGCTATGTCTATTCAGCATTCACACAGCTTTGCCATTTACAGAGGCAGCAGTTAAATGCTGATATAAGGTTCTGCTTTATTAAAAAAAAAAATAAAACAGCTACTTTGTTCACACAAAGTACTCCTCAGCAAAATGAACCATTCATTAAATGTCTACAATGGAGCTTCAGATACATAGTCTCATTTTTAATGCTCACTAGAACTGAAAAACAGCTGACATTAACTACATGTGTACTAAGTACCAGGCATTATGCTATGCACTTTATACTTGCTACCTAATTTAATGCTCACAATGACCCTGTGAGGTAGGTGAGGCATCTAAAGAGGTTAAGTGAATTCTTCAAGTTCGTGCCACTTGGATAAGGTAGTAGTCACCAACAGAGCTGGATTTGGGGCCTGGTTGTCTGCTACCAGAGGCTGAGTGCTCTATCACTGTACTATTCCACCTCTGTTAGTCAAACTACTAGCGAAAAAAATTCTGTTTCTCACTCTTAGATGGTTTAAATAAAGCTGTAGACTTCTTGGAATTGACATAACGTTGAGCTGGTGCAAGGAAAAGTTATCTCTCTATAGAAGATCATGCCCATTGCATTGCTGATGATTCCCAAATTCAACTCTCCGGTCAAAACCTCCCCCCGCAAGACTAGACTCATAAAACATCTCATGTGTTCAAACTTACCTAGTCATCCTTCCATCCCCTGCTCCTTCTGCTGTATTTACTGCCAATCTTGAGCCTAAACCTAAGGTATTATCCCTGTCTTTGTTTCCTTACCTTTCTATCCCTTAAATTCAATCCTGCTAATCTTGTTCACCACCGTTCACAGTTGAATCCTGTTTACCTACAGGAACTACTCCATAAATGTTAGCTACTGTTATGTTACATCTTAAATGCTTCTCATCCTCTCTTTTACACCACACTGTTCAGATTCCAAGGAACTAGCTAGCCTTCCAGAACAAGCATTTGAGGCTGAGAATGCCTTTTATGAGGACCAGAAGCCAAGCCGCCAGATGTCCAGGCCCCAGCTCTTTCAATGAAAGCACACAGAAGGTATATCTCAAAGCTGGCTGATAGACAAGAACAAAATCTCAGTAGCAAACTAAAAATGTATGAGAATGTCAGATACTGGAATTAGAAACTAACAAATGGCTCCGATCCCAAGGAACCAAACATTCTATTTTATTCCATTTCACAAAAGTAGTAAGTCAGCATTCATTCCATTAGCACAGCAATTCTCAACAGTGGAGATGATTACACAGGCGCTCATATGCCCAGGAGACATTTAGCAATGTCTGGAAACTTTTTTTTAATCCTCACCCGAGGATATGTTTATTGATTTTGGAGAGAGAGAGGAAGAGGAGGGGGAGAGGCGCATCAATGTGAAAGAGAAACATCAATCATTGTCTCCCACACGCACCCGCACTGGGGATTGAATCTGTAACCTAGGTATGTGCCCTGACCAGGAATCTAACTCACAACCTTTTGGTGTAGGGGACAATACTACAACCAACTGAGCCACCCAGCTGGGGCTGAAAATATTTTCTGGTTGTCACAACTGGGGGAGTGCTAGTGGGTAAGGCCAGAAATGCTGCCAAATATCCTACAATGCACAGTACAGCCCCCTGTCCATCAAAAGACAAAGAATTATCCACCCAGAAGGTCAACAGTGCCGCTAATGAGCAACTGCTAAACAAATGCTTTGAGCTCCTTCTATATTCAAGTTACCTAATGTATAAAAAGTTACTTCTTTCTGGGAAGATGATACAAACTTCCCCATAAATTAAGCTTCAACAGGTCCATAAGACAGTATCACTGGAAAAGAGGTGGGTAAAAACTAAATAAGTAGTTTAGAAAACAAATGCCATGAGTTTAGAGGAAGGAGAGCACCACAGAGGTTGGGACCCAGTCAGAGATTTGAGAGAGCAGATGGGGGCTCCCTAGTTCACTCTGAGCCTGCCAGTCAAAGCCTCCAAAATAACCAGAACCCACCTTTCCAGCCTTAGTCGTAACAGGTCTCTTCAATCCACCCTTTGCTCCTGCCACTGTTCACCCATGACAGCAGCTGGTCCGTAGAGTCACTACTCCCATCCCTACTGTTACCACTGAAAAACCCCTCACCTACTTCACAAAAGCTCTGCTCTCCAGCTGAGCAGCACCTGCTCCCTTCCCCCAAAGCTGAGGAGGATATATCGTCATATCAACCTAATGGTGTTGCTATGATTCCTACAGGAAGGAGATAGTGAAAAGACAAAGATGGAAAATGCTTTAAATGGCTCAGGCCCTAAGGCCTTGTCCTCACCCACCTAAAATCAGAGCTTAGCAACAGCAGCCAGGAGCTGCCTCATTTCCTGTAGTTGCTCCATAAAAATAGGAAGTGGTGGAGGAAGTTCACAAAGCAGAAACAAAAGTAATCACTGTCCAGCTTCCTGAACACAAATCACTGAACAGGGAGGGTATCATTAAACCATCAAAACGGAAGGCAGGCATGGAGAGCCAAGGCCAGAGGAAAGGAAGTGACTTCTGGGTCCACCAGGTCCAGACTGTCCCCAAAGAAAAATATGTGCAAAACTGGACAATAGCCTATTATACAGAAACAGTTTCCAAGGAATTAAATTAATTAAGAGCATGTTAATTTAAAGAATGTGAAAACACCTGAAACATTAAAGTCCTATCAGTAAAAAATGTCAATCAAAAAGTTTTAAGGAGGCTAAGATTAAACTTTTTTTTTCCTTTTAGTCAAGAAGTAGCTACTAAAACTGCTGTTAAAACAAAATAAAGTTATTAAATAACTGATCAGTTGACAAGATCAAAAGCCCAATGTTATCCTAAACTGAGCTACCAAAACTCAAGTATATAGAAAAAAACACTACTAAATAACAATTCTAATCATAGAATTCTAAACAATTCTCATCAGAGCACAGTTAAAATAAAGGTGCTTCTACACCCGTTCCCAGCCAACCCGGTGAACCCTGCGAGTTAGGCTTAAGTGCATTAGCCACTCAGGATACAGAGGCTAGCAGTGCCTGCTGGCAAGGAGCTTCTGGTCTGCCTCCACATGGTGACACCTGACTGCCTTTGGTGTTGACACGTGCTCTATAACTATTTGTCACTACAAAATATGACATTCCTCTACAAAACAAAGCAAGTTATCATTAGTGGATCTGAAGAGCTTTTATATTTGGTAATCTACAAATGAGTAATAATTCTATTTAAGAATAAGAAAAAAATCCTAACTAACCACAAGTCAACAGAGTTGAAATTCAGTTTCAAAATAATACAGATAAAAAAAACAAAAACCAAAAAACAACAACAACAGGCCAAATGTGTTAAAACAGTCATATAGATGAAGGACAGTTTAATTTTGGGTATTTTGGTGGGCGTGAGGGTGGGGGTGGAGATGGGAGGGTGGAAAAAGAGGAAAATCAAAGGCTAGTTTAATTTTTAAAAGTCATTACATAAAAAAGTAGAAAAATAAATGAAATGGAAGGTAATCACCATATCTTCAATGTCATACAAAGAAAAATAGTGAACATTTAATTTTTAAAAAATATATATTTTTATTGATTTCAGAAAGGAAGGGAGAGGGAGAACCAGAAACATCAACCTACGCATGTGCCCAGACCGGGAATCGAACCCTGACTTCCTGATTCGTAGGTTGATGCTCAACCACTGAGCCATGCCAGCAGGGCGAACATTTAATTTTTTAAAGATCCATTATTACTTAGTCCTGCTGAGGACAGATGTAGCTATCTGACTTTCTGGTAATAAATTAACTTACTGTATTCTAAGACTTGTGTTTAGGCTTCTAATGAAGTCAAAAGACTAACTCTCAAAGCTTGTTGCCATTCAAACAAAACAAGTATTAGAACTTTTGAAAGAATGTTATTAGAGAAACACTCTGAGTTGTTAAACAGAAATATTCAAAAGAAGGAAAAAAGGGGAATGGGGTGGGAGGGACAAAGCCTTGCCAAGAAAATACTTATTGCCCACATGTGCTGGCTCAGTGGTTGAACGTGGATCTATGAACAAGGAGGTCGTGGTTTGGCTCAGTGGATAGAGCGTTGGCCTGCGTACTGAAGGGTCCCAGGTTTGATTCCAGTCAAGGACACAGGCCCAGGTTGTGAGCTCCATCTCCAGTGGGGGGCGTGCAGGAGGCAGCCGATTAATGATTCTCTCTCACATTGATGTTTCTATCTCTCCCTCTCCCTGCCTCTCTGAAATCAATAGAAAATATATTTAAGAAAAGAAAATACTTTTATATAAACAACTACCACAAACCACCAAGGGGTGAACAAAGTGGCCCATGTAAAATGAAGCTTTTATCTATAAACTAAAATGGCTTTGGACTATTAAAATAATTCACATCAAATGCACCCAAGCATTATGAAAACATTCCCAAACAAAAACTGTGCTGCTTAATGGAAATTCAACTGTAAATTAAGGAGAATAACTACTTTAAAGTAAATAATTTTTTAAAATCACAAAGCACTGATGTAATTAAAAAAAAAATTTTTTTGAGAGAGAACCATCGATGTGAGAGTAAAACATTGATGGGCTGCTTCCAGCAGGCCTCATACTGGGGAATCAAGCCCGAAACCCGGGCATGTGCTCTGACCAGGAAAAGAACCTGTAACCTCTTGATGTGTGAGATGATGCTCAACCAGCTGAGCCACACCGGCCAGGACAGCACTGATGTAATTTTTCAAGCCCAATTTGTTAAAAATTTTCTGAGCCCTAGCTGATTTGGCTCAGTGGATAGAGTGTTGGCCCGCGGACTGAAGGGTCCCATGTTCGATTCCAGTCAAGGGCACATGACCAGGTTGTGGGCTTGATCCCCAGTGGGGGACGTGCCAGAAGAAGCCAATCAATGATTCTCTCTCATCATTGATGTTTCTCTCTCTCCTTTTCCCTTCCTCTGTGAAATAAATAAAAATGTATTTTAAAAAAATTTTCTGAGAAATCTACATCTATTAGAAACCTGGAATTTATTTCTGTTACAGTGTGTTACAGTATGAAAAGGCCTTGATCCACTCAGCTCTGTTTAAGCCTAGTTTTAGCCCAGTTATCCAAAATTTCCAAATTTGAAAAAGCTGAGCTAGTGAAAACGAATGTATCCTTTAGAAAGTTTTTAAAGAAAACTTAAAATTCTATGGTGCTACTCATTCTTAACTTGTACTGTGGAACGAACCTACCCAAAATTGACCTCAAATGGGAAAAACAAGTATTTATCAAGTAGCATATATACAAATGGGTAGATCAAACTGTAATTTGGAAATTCTTACTATGGAGAATTATATAAATTTTAGATAAATATGCTTCAGATCCAGGACCATTTCTGAAAATGTAAGGCACCCATAAAAATTTTTACCGATGGCCCTCCTCCAGGCTGGGAACACTGACTCCAATTTTATACACCCAGCAAGCCTTCCATCTCTGAAAAGGAACAGCAAGCAGTCACAGTGAGGAGCCCATTCAGTAAATGGAAGCTTCCGCTCCTTTTTCTTCCATTAAGGCTGTTAAGTAAACTCCTCGAGAGCAAGAACTGTGTCTGTCTCATTCACCACTGAATCCTCAGTGCCTGGAGCAGTGCCACGCACATAGTAGGACTGCTCTCCAAGGCTGTCTTCCCTGCCCCTGGAAGGAGTGGAGAGACTTCTTTAATGTCCTCGTTGCTAAATATTTGACCTGCTGGAATGTTTGTGGGGAAGAATGGGCCTGGGGTGGGGAGTGCGGGGGAGGGCTAGAGGGGGTCGATGGGGGAAGAAAGGGGACATATGTAATACTTTCAACAATAAAGATTTTAGAAAAAGCAAAAAACAACTTTATGACCTTAGGCAAATTACTTGAACTCTTGTGCCTCAATTTCTTCAGTTCTGTGCTGAGGATTAAATCCATAAAGGACAGCACTTGGCATATCCTGAATCTCCCTCAGTAAATGGACGTTACTGCTCTGAAGAAGCCAGGAACTAGTCAGAGGGCAGCATTTTACCTTCTACTGAAATTCTTCATTCTGTCCTACCATTAGTAAAATAAATATAAATAAACTCCCCTCCCCACCAAACTACTGCACAGTTACAACTACTTTAAAACATATTACTTACCTTCCTTCACCTCTGGCCCCAACTCCCAAGGTCCTGGAAACAAACTAAAAGAGTATTGCCCTGTGTCCTCCAGAGGGAAAAAGAGGTCACTGCTCCTCCCATTTCCCTACCTATTACTCCCTCCTCTTTCGGCCCCAGGCTAGAAGAACATGGACAATGCTGAGGAATTACTGAAGCACAGGATGTGGTGTATGTACTCTCCAGGCAGAATGGGTAGGTCCCTGTAGTGGTGAGAGGGACCCCTTTGCCTCTCCCTACATAGGTTACCACAGCTGCCAGCAAGTGCTCAGTCTGGGAGCCAAGCCAGCTTGCCTCTGCCTGTGTTCTCAGGCACGCACATCCACCTCTGGGACCTGGGAGTGGGGTGGGAAAAGACTCAAGTATTCCCAAGTTCCCCAATCATAATTACCATCTCACTAGCACCTAATTCTCAAATAATTGTTAGTAGAAAAATTAGATTTTTTTCAGGTAATATTTAGCTTTAATTCCACACTAAAAGACTTTTCCATTACGATTTTTTATAACTACGAATTTTTTTAAAATGAATGACAAGTCTGGACAAGACTGTACCACGTTCTTTTTAAAAAATATTTTTATTGATATCAGAGAGGAAGAGAGAGGGAGAGATAGAAACATCAATGATGAGAGAGAATCATTGATCAGCTGCCTCCTGCACACCCCCTACTGGGGGATCCAGCCCACAACCAGCCCATATCCTTGATTGGAATCGAACCTGAGAGAGACCCTTTAGTCCGCAGGCTGACGCTCTGTCCACTGAGCCAAACCAACTAGAGCTACAACTACAAATTTTAAAAATCACCTATCAGACAGTGGCCCAGACACATGGAATATAGTCGAAATTATTAAAAAAAAAAAGGGGGGGGGGCAATACCACCTAGAAATGAACCCTAGAAACTGACTCAGGAATATGGGGATCTGCATTCAGCATGCTCACTGGCAGCACTGTCTATAAGCATCAACCTGGAAGTAACCCACATGTCCTGCATTAAGGGAGTCATTAAATAAATTATAGAGGAATACCTCATCCTCTTAAAGATCAAGGTAAGGCCACATTTCACAAGCCCAAGATGTTATCATTTAGTAATCATTATTTTACATACGCTAAAGGAAAACTCTGGCCTGCAATCGCATGGCACATTCCAATTTCAGTCTCCCTGAAGGCTCTTTCCTGTCTCACTCCTCTACCTGTCCATCTGGAACACACATCACCCTTAGAACAAGTCCCTTTGTGCCCTTTTCTCTCCTTTCACTTTTTCTAGAAGTTACTTTTTTTTATTAATATATTTTATTGATTTCTTACAGAGAGGAAGGGAGAGGGATAGAGAGTCAGAAACATTGATGAGAGAAACATCGACCAGCTGCCTCCTGCACACTCCCCACTGGGGATGTGCCCACAACCAAGGTACATGCCCTTGACGGGAATCGAACCTGGGACCCTTGAGTCTGCAGGCTGACGCTCTATCCACTGAGCCAAACCGGTTAGGGCTAGAAGTTACTCTTATTTAAGATCCACTGTTTTCAATGAAACCAACTTGGGCCCCTTCAGTTCCCATGGAGCCTTTCCTGAGCTCCTGCAGCCTCCACTGCCACTGCTCCTTTTAGCTTTGTATGCTTTCCCCTTCCAGATGAATTGTAAACACACAGAGACTGAGGCTGGACCCATCTTCACATTCACTGCAGTGCACAGAGCAGGGCCACACCACCACCACCACCACCACCACCAAAAACCCACATCTGTCAGGAACTGTTCTAAAAACTTCACAAATATAAACGCATTTAAGCCTCACTATAACCCCAGGAGGTAGATACTATTACCTCCCCATTTTCAGACAGGGTCAAATGAGGTAAAGAAAGATTCTAAGTTAGAGGTTAGTAACTAGTAAATGGCCGAGGCAGGACTCGAACCCAAGCAATCTGGATAAAGTACTTGCTCTTAACCTCTAGGTTACATTTTCTCTCTAAATGATTGCTGTCTACATAGCATTTAAAATTTTATTTTTATTAACTTTTAATTGAAATACAATACACATACAGAATGAAAAAATTCTGTACACTATATAAGAGTACACAAGAAAAGCTGGGTCAGTCTAACAGCCTAGATTTCTGGGGCCTCCTCCCACAGGCAACCACTATTTCTTTTCTATTATTCCAGAAATTTCTGTACTTAGAAACCTATTTCAGGTCTCTCTCTTTTTTTCTTTATACAAATGGGTACATATTGTTCTGCGTCTTGCCTTTTTCATTGAATGATATTTCTCTGAGCTTGATTCATTATTTGCACCCAAGCTGTTTTTTTAAATATGTGTGTGTGTGTGTGTATTTTTTTTTTAATTGATTTCAGAGAGGAAGGGAGAGAGAGAGAAACATCCATGATGAGAATCATGGATGGGCTGCCTCCTGCAGGCCCCCTACTGGGGATTGAGCCCACAACCCGGGCATGTGCCCTGACTGGGAATCGAACCCTGACCTCCTGGTTCATAGGTCGACACTCAACCACTGAGCTACACCAGCCGGGCACACCCATGCTGTTTTAAGATACACATATTTTAAAATACACATATTTTCACACTTTCACCCAAGATGGTTTCATGAAGCCAGAGGATCTTGGTGGGCTTGGGCTGCATCAGGAAATAGGAGTCACAAAAGGCTTTTAAATGTACAAAAGATATCAAGGGTTAGCCTTTCAGAAATGTGCATGCTGAATCAACAGAGACATACCAGGTGACATTCAACATGTCACTTCTCCTAAAATAGTATTAGCAAGTACCTACATCATAGGGTTGTTATGAGGACTAAACAAGGTAACAAACACAAAACAGCATAAAATCTGACTAGCACAGTGAGTCTAAGACAGGGGTGGGCAAACTTTTTGACTAGAGGGCCACAATGGGTTCTTAAACTGGACTGGAGGGCCGGAACAAAAGCATGGATGGAGTGTTTGTGTGAACTAATATAAATTCAAAGTAAACATCATTACATAAAAGGGTACAGTCTTCTTTTTCAATAGTTTTATTCATTTCAAAAGGCCCGCAGGCCATAGTTTGCCCACGGCTGGTCTAAGAGATTACCACTGCACCTGAGGCACGGTTAGTGCCCAGTAAGTGAGATCTTATTTCTTCAAGAGCTGGTCCCACTTTCCTCTCCAATCTCATTTCCCTCTATTCATACCTGCCCACCCTTTACCCTCTATCTCCTGCAGCTCACATACCTCATGCTTGCTCACATGTACACCTTTGTACCTGTCAGTGCCCTAAGTGTGCTGGACTTACCCCTTACTGTGGGGCTGGACTCACTAACTTTTTCCCACAGTACTCAGCTCAAGCACAACCTTCTCCAGGAAAGTCTTCCCTAACAACTGCAGCTGGATTCTCTGGATGACCGGTTCGGGAAGAGCCTATCTGTCATGACTTCCACCTTATGGTGCTCAGCTTTGTCAGTGCACCAAAGTTCAGGGGGACTAATTCAGGCTATCTAAGCTCAAAGATAACGGATGCATTAACCAGAAGATCAGTTACTAAGTTTATAAATACTGATGAGAGCTAATACTGAGCACTGAGCAGGTGCAAGACAGCGAAGAGGAAGACGTTACTATTACCCCCATTCTACAGATGGGGAAACAGAGAGATCAGCCAGCATCTCAAGATCAGGACCTGACCCAAGCAGTCTGGATGCAAAGCTCTCAGCAACTCACATTCTCACCTTGGCAGGAAATCTTCATGTGAAGCCATGTTCTAAGCAGAGGGTATTAAGAGCATGGAAGCAAAGCAAGGGATTTTCCTGGCTAAAGGCATCAACAGGAATGCACCCATCTGGTAGTGCAGAGGCTGGTGGGGAACTACTCACAGCTCCTCTGTGCAAGGCCTCCAGACAGTGCTACAGACACACCACCTGATTCCTCACTTGGACCCACTACCCCAATTCCCACAGACACCATCCCAACCCCCTCCCTCTAAAAAAACGCAGTCTTTCTTCTGAGGATACTAAATTAAGTTTAGGCATCCAGGCTACAAACAAATTCCAATCATGCTTTTCTGGGGTTATAACTGGGTCATTTTGATTGAACTTAAAAAGTTTTCCTTGAAATTCTCCAAACTCCATTTACAAAATGTCTCTTGGCTTATATCTTTTCTATAGATAGCTGTTTTGGGTAACATTTATTCTGATTTCATTCCTAGATGATCACTGATTCATTCATTTAACAAAAACTTAATTGTTCCCAGAACATTGTGTTGTAGGCCCTAGAGGTGGAACAGGCAAGATCTCTAAAACCTGGTTGATGTTATGGCAATGGATTATTTGGTTTTTATCCCCAGGCTGCGCCTTGTGGCTCTGTATTCCAATCTTCCAGTTTAGTAACTGCTTATACTGCAAAAACTTCATAAATATAAACCTAACTAAATTCAACAGTAAATTGACTGGATTTCATCTTTCTTATCTCAGATTATGTCTGAGGTCCCTGAGCAAAGGTACAAAGTTTAAATCAATTTGTAGGGATAGAAAGCATATGACAAATATAACCCAAATCAAGAAGGAAGAAGAGATGTGCTATGTCAACTAACAAGAACCTTAGTCATGAGGAGGACAGGCCACCTTGGGAAGCATTGAAAGGCTCCATGACCTGGAAAAAGTATGGGCTCAGGAACATCTCCAGGGTCAGTTAGAAAGATATAAATCACCTGCAGCAAAATCTGAGTTGTGGTTACTGAGTGGAGGCAGGGTGAGGGGGTGAAGAGCATCTCTACCTAGAAGTCACATACATATCCAATGAGTGGGAAGGAGCGTGTATTAAAGGACAAGGGTAGAGGCATGAAGCTAAGCCTTAGACAATGTTCCCAAGCCCTAGCTGGTCAGCCTGTGGACTGAAAGGTTCCAGGTTTGATTCTGGTCAAGGGCACATACCTTGGTTGCAGGCTCGATCCCTGGCCCTGGTTGGGGCTCATGTGTGAGGCAACCAAATCGATGTATTTCATTGATGTTTCTCTGTCTCTCCCCGTCCCTTCCACTCTCTAAAAATCTATGGAAAAATATCCAGTGAGGATTAACAAAAAAGAAAAAAGAAAAAAAAAGCTCCAGGCAGATGTAGGAAGAAGAGGAGCAGCAAAGACAAGTGAAGAAAGCACAGGCACAAAGTTAAGAAAATGACCACAACAGCTCCAAGTCAAGAAGGCCAACCAAAAGGAGACTCACAACAGCAAGAAAGTGTGGTTCACCATGCCAGATATTTATGGTCAAGGTCAAGAGAAATGAGTACGCAGCAGCCACTGCCTCTATCAATCAGGGGACCCTCAGGAGGACAGGGTCAATAGAGATAAAGACATATGAAGCACAACCCCTCACACAGTCAGGCTCTCTTCAAACTTATACTAAGAGAAAATGGCATCCTGCTTTTCCTGTAAATCCAAAATAAAGCAATTCCTTGTTCAAGCCAACTTTCTTTGTCTACCTAGGAAAGTCATCATTTTCCACCAAGGACAGTCACAGGAAGGAATGAGAGAGAGTGGACGGACATCCAATCCATCTGATGCCCAGCCTTCTAACTCTGAGATACAATTATTTTCCTATAGACTTAGAAGACCCACTTAACATAAAGCTGGTGTATTAGATTTCAGGTTTTCAACAAAATGAACATTTAGTAAAATTGTCAACAAAATCATGTGCAACTTGTTTAAAAAATTTTAAAGATGATGCTTAAAACATGCTGTCTTCAAAAAATCCAGAGATAATTTTAGATTGAAAAATCTAGGCTTGCCAAGGGAATCTGAGAACTTTTCTATCTTGGTCTCCACTGCTAACCTACGTATTCGTGTGCAAAAATAGAGGAAGATTAGAATCTCAAATGCCAGACTGAAAAGTTGCCACAACAAACCTGAACTCTTCATATGGTTTGTTATCTTGTCAGCAAGAAAGCAAATGAAACAGCAATAAACTCAACTTTTTAAGAGGGAAAAAAAAATCTCAAACATGAAATGTTTCCTGGACTTGTAAAGAAACATGATTTTAAAAAAATACTGTGAATGAAATTTAAAAACAGCATATACAAAATCTAGATATCAAATTTGTAAGTAATCCTCTTACAAAAACATACTTAGAACTTCAGGTCTAAAACAGGATAAAATAGCAGTTATAACTTTTCAATAAAATCAGGACAACTAACCCATTTGGAAAATATTTCATGTCTTAAACCAAAACCAAATTTTAAGTAGATTAAATAGCTAACAGTTAAAAAACAAACAAAAACCGTGAAATGAGAAGTAAACATGGAATTTTTAAATATCGGGATGGAGAATTTTTCAAACATGTCAACAATGCAAAAAAAACCTAAGTTTATTTTTAAAAAATACTATGTATTTTTTAAATGAATGTTACCTTTTCCCTTATTTGTAAAATTCTCCTGTATCAGACAAATCCTTTTGACAGAATTGTTTATCTTGTGACAAACTGGAAACAATCTAAATGTTCATTTGTAGGGCTTGGTTAAATTTATGATACGCAATGGTATACTCTTAAGTCCATAAAAATAATATAGGACTATATTTATTGATACCACCAAAATGTTAGCAATGGTTGTCACTGAGTGGTAGGTTGGTGGATGACTGTCATTTTAAAAAGTATTATCACAGTACTTTGTGTTGTCTTGACTGTGAGGAGAGGAGAATTGATTTTGCCGTATGATGGAGGGGTGGGGAGGGAGCGAGCTATTTTCAAACTGCCCCCTCCCCAAGCTGAGTGTTCATCTGGCAAATTCTGCAAGGACTACAAACAAAATTCTTATCATGCCAGCCAGGCACGCTTCTTTCCCGGCCCCGCGCGCAGCAGGAAGACACACCCCTGCCCCTGCGCTCGCCGCAGGCGCGTGGGTCCTTCATCCTCCTCGGTCCCGTGCTCCCGGGACCCCGCGGAGCCGCCCCAGCCCGACGGCGCCGGCGTGAATGGCACCAGCTCCGCGAGGAAGGTGCGCGCAGCGGCCGGGCAGCCGCGGGGCGGCGTGAGGGCCACGTCCCCAGCCTGTCCCGGCGGACCCCGGCCTCCCACAGGCCGCCGTCCCTCCGCCGACCGCTCCGAGGGCTTCCGGAGTCGGTCTCGGCGCCGGCCGAGGGAGCGCCTGGCCCCCGCCTCTCCAGCCCCGCGCCCTCGGGGTCCCCGCCGCTCCTCCGGGCCTGGGCACGAGCCAGGAGGCCCTCCAGGCTTCCGTCCGCCCGGCCAGCGCCCCCAGAACCCGGCGCGTCCTCCACAGCGGACGGGCAAGGGGCGGGAGCCTACGGCTCGGCGCCCTGCGGGCTCGTCCAGTTTCCAGCCCCGGCCGCGACCCGCCAGCCACCCGCCGCCCCCCTACCCCTCCCGCCTGCGCCAGGCAGCGCCCGCTCGCGCCCGCTCCTCACCTGCGACGCGCCCCGGCCCCCAGCACACCGCCCCGACCGGCTGTGTACACCGGAAGTGACGTATGCGGGCCGGCCCCGCCCCCGCCCGGCGGACGCCGGTGTGGCTGCGGCCGGGGCCCCTCCGACGTAACCCTCCTCGTGCGAGCGGGGCGGGGGCGGACTCTAGCCTCTTTCTCGGGGGACCGAGGACCTTCATGGGGGGCAGCTGGGGCGGGGATGAGGACCGGCGGCCAGAGCCCGCAGGGCAACCCAGTCCTGCACTGTGGCTCGGCCTCGGGGAGGGAGGGGTCAGCTGCTTCCTCAGGATTTATTATTGTAACTGATTACTGAAGTATTGAGCGCTGACTAGATGCCAGGCCCTGACGGGCGCTGTAGGACCGGGTAATTCCCTCACCCTCATAGGTTTACTCGCTAATGATGGAAACAAC
The DNA here is from genome assembly GCF_963259705.1 of Myotis daubentonii. NCBI lineage: Eukaryota > Metazoa > Chordata > Mammalia > Chiroptera > Vespertilionidae > Myotis > Myotis daubentonii. The sequence continues at coordinate 27,334,678 of NC_081854.1, forward strand.
AAAATTGTCACAAATATGCGTGATGACCTAGTGCCAATTGTGACAAGTGGTAGGAGGGGAAAGTGGAAGAGGGAGGAGAGCGTCCCCTGACCTAGAGAAGGCGGGTGATCAGGAAATCCTTCGCCCAGGAAATGAGCAAGAGTTGAAGTCTTAAAGGAAAGAAGAAGAAGTGGAAGAAAAGGCCATTTCCGCAAGAGAAGCAGCAGGTGTCTTCAAGGGCTTTGTATTCAAGAAACTAGGGTGGTGAGGTCTTACCTGAAAGCATTGGAAAACTGACTCTTAAGCAAGAGGCGATTTTACCATACTTGTGTATTTAAAGGGATTACGTGGGCTATATTGTGGGAGGCAAGAGTGCATGTAGATTTCTTCACAGTATTATTCATAATCAAAAACATAGAAACAACCCAAGTGTCCACTGATGGGTGAATGGATAAACAAAATGTGGTATATCCATACAACAGAATATTATTCAGACTTAAAAAAAGGACATTCTGACATATGCTACAAATCAATAAACTCTGAAGACATAAACAAGCGAAATAAGCCAGTCACAAAAACAAACAAATATTCTATAATTCCACTTATATGAGGAACCCAGAATAGTCAAGTTTATATAGACAGAACAATAGAATGGTAGTTGCCAGGGTAGGGAAGCATAGGGAGCTTGTGTTTATTTTATTTATTTTTAAATATGGAATGCTTCATGAATTTGTGTGTCATCCTTACACAGGAGCCATGCTAGTCTTCTCTGTATCATTCCAATTTTAATATATGTGCTGCAGAAGCAAGCAAGGGAGTTTGTATTTAATGGATACAGAGTTTCAGGTTGGGAAGATGAAAAAGTTCTGGAGATCAACATGGTGATGGTTGCACAATAATGTGAATGTACTTAATGCAACAAAACTATACATTTCAAAATGGTTATAATGGCCCTGGCTGATTTGGCTCAGTGAATAGAGCATCAGCCTGGGGACTGAAGGGTCCCAGGTTCAATTCTGGTCAAGGGCACATGACCAGGTTGCGGGCTTGATCCCCATTAGGGGGGTTGCGGGACGCAGCCAATCAATGATTCTCTCTCATCATTGATGTCTCTCTCTCTCTCTCCCTCTCCATGCCCCTCTGAAATCAATGAATATCTTATCTAATAAAGAGAATATGCAAATTGGCCATCATGCTGTAACGATTAACACGGCAGCTGCGCCCACAGTGGAGGCAGGGATTCCGTAACACAAGATGGCTGCGCCCACAGCGGAGGAGGAGTTCCGTAATGAGCCTTAACAAGCAATCAGCAGGGACCTGAGGCTGCATACCCCCCGCCTGGTGGGGCCTGACGGGACCTCAGGCCGCGCCCCCTGCCCCAGTGCCAGGCTGGGGGACCTGAGGCTGTACCCGCCCCCCGCCCAGTGGGGCTTGACAAGGGTGGGGCTGGCTGGGTCTGGATCTAGCCCAATGGGGATGGGGCCGGCTGGGTCTGGGTCTCGAGTGATTTTGAGGCACCACCAGTGTGCGGGGACTTGACTCTGGGTCCCGCAGCGCGCCCCTGACTCTGACAGGAGGAAGATTTTCATATACATTTTACTAATTTTCTTTCATCTCTGACACTTCTATTATAGAGAACAAGCAAATAGCAATATTAAAATATTTCCTCTAATTAATCCCCTTTTAATGTGAACAAATATGCACCAGGCCACTCACTAGTGTATATGTATGTATGTGTGTATATATATATATATATATCTCAAAATAGAAACATGCAAATTAACTGTCCCTCCGCTATGGTCACCAGCCAATCAGAGTGAGTATGCAAATTAACCTGATAAAGATGGTGGCTAATTTGCATACACAGGTGTCAAGTGCCCCAGGAGGTGACAGTGGCCTCGGGCTCCTGAGACCATTGTCGGCCCAAGGAGGTGAGGTCACTCATACCTAGCCATGCCCGCGGGCTCCTGGGACCTTGCCAGCGGAGAGCAGAGTGGGAGAGCGGGCGGAGAGCAGGAGGTTTGGAAGACTTGGCAGAGCAGGAGACCGCTGACATAGAGCACAGCGAGAGAGAGAGAGAGAGAGAGAGAGAGAGAGAGAGGGCGGCTTGGAGAGCGCAGCTCCCTCTGTCACCCCAGCTTCCTCATCACAGCTGTGGAAACTGACAGCAGGGAGGAGGAAGTCCCACCCCCACAGAATCAGCCAGAATCAGCCTTTGGTCAGACAGCTCTCAGCGGCCTGACAGACAGGACTCTCATTCACCTGCATCTCAGACCATGACAATAGAGAGGTGGGACTATGTTTAAAGAACAGCTGTTGATACAACATAGCTCTGCAGCCGAAAGATGCCGGCGTTATTGACAGAAAATGTCTGTAGAGCAGTTTGCGTCTGATCTTGAAAGAAGACGGTGCCTGTGACAGAATGTATCTGAACACCAGCTACTGGAAAGACGTCGCTCTGATGCCAAAAAACACTGGCATTATCAACAGAAAATGTCTAAAGACCAACGTGCCTTTGAAGTTGAAAGAAGGCAGTGGCGACAACAGAATATGTCTAGAGAACAGTCATCAACAAGTACTACCAATACTGGTAGGAACTGCCTTCTCAGCACAAATGGAGTACATGAGGATGCAATTCTCGAGTGTAGTTGTGGTGGAATGACTGTTAGATGTGAATTTTGCCTATCACTAAATTTCTCTGATGAAAAACCATCCAATGGGAACTTTACTTGATGTTGTAGCAAAGGGAAAGTCTGTCCAAATGATACACATTTTCCAGATTACCCAGCATATTTAAAAAGATTAATGACAAATCAAGATTCTGACAGTAAAAATTTCATGGAAAATATTCGTTCCATAAATAGTTCTTTTGCTTTTACTTCCATGGGTGCAAATATTGAATCGCCATCAGGATATGGGCCATACTGTTTTAGAATACACGGACAAGTTTATCACCATACTGGAACTTACAATCCTTTGGATGTTGTTTCTCAGAAGTTTGCTCAACTCTATATTTTGGATACAGCCGAAGCTACAAGTAAAAGATTAGCAATGCCAGAAAACCAGGGCTGCTCAGAAAGACTCATGATCAACATCAACAACCTCATGCATGAAATAAATGAATTAATAAAATCGTACAAGATGCTACATGAGGTAGAAAAGGAAGCCCAACTGCCGGGGTCCAACCCCAGCAGGTCCAGGGGTCCCCAAAGGTGTGGACGGAGTCGGCGAAGAAGGAAGGACACGGAGACAGCATTCAGTTGATCAGCAGCCTAGCCAGGATCTCAAGCCAAGTTCTGGTCTCGATCTCCAGAGAGGTTCTGTCCAGGTTCGCCAGTCAGGTTTAGTCACCAGGTTCTAGTCAGGCTCTCCTGCCAATCTCCGCAGTCAGGTTCAGTCCAGGATCCCCTGCCATGCACTCTCGCCAGGCTCTGCCTCCAGGCTCTGAGGCCAGTCCCGGTCCAGGATCCTCCGGCATGCTCTCGCCAGCGAAGTTCTTCTGTCTCTAGAGAACGTTCTGTGTAGGTTCTGTGCCTAGGCTCTGTCTCTCTTGGTCCTGTCTTCCAAGCCCTGTGTCTTGCTGTCTTGTTACATCTGTATTTATACCAGTTCATTTTAATCCTGTCAATCTCTATTACAAAGGTTAGGGCGTTTCTTATCTCCATTCCAGGGAGTAAAGATTATGTAGCTTAAGCATGATTGTTCGTAGTTAAAGTGATTAATTACCCACCTGGCACTTAGTTGAGGGGTTTTATTCCCTCCCTAACTTCAGGGGAAAATCCCTACTTGGGGATTCAACCTTTCTCGGAGAGGTGACCTTGGTTAAAACACAGCGCCAAGAAGGTGAGCAAACATATTAAGAAAAGTATGCCATATATGCCAGGTCCCTTGAAACAGCAAGGATGGACCGGCTCCCAGAGCAGCAAAAGGTATTGCTCCCACAGAAGTAACAATGGCGATTAAATATGATCGTAACAGTGACCCAGGTAGATATAATTCTCCCCGTGTAACCGAGGTTGCTGTCATATTCAGAAACGAAGATGGAGAACCTCCTTTTGAAAGGGACTTGCTCATTCATTGTAAACCAGAACCCAATAATCCAAATGCCACTAAAATGAAACAAATTAATATCCTGTTCCCTACATGAGATGCAATGACATATCCTATTCTTTTCCCACATGGTGAAAAAGGCTGGGGAGCAGATATTGCATTAAGACTCAGAGACGGAGAACCAAGATGGCGGCATAGGTTAACGCCGGAGTTTGCTGCTTTGAACAACTACTTCAAAAGTGAAACCAAAAAACGGAAGGGACATCACCCAGAACCACAGGAACGCTGGCTGAGTGGAAGTCCTACAACTAGGAGGAAAGAGAAACGCATACGGACACTCAGAGGAGGCGCAGTGCTGAAGTCAAATTCTGAGGTGCGGAGTGCGGGGAGCGGGCTGGCGGCGGAGGGCGCGGTTGTTGTTTTCAATCGGGAGGGAGTTGCAGACTCTGAGCACCAGATCCGGGCGAGTCTTTAGGGACCCAGACTCAAACGGGAGAAGCGGGACTGTCTGGCTTCGGTCAGAGCGAGTGCAGCTTTCTCTCCGAGCTTTGCAGCGGGTGCTGGGACTCAGAGAGGCAGAGCCCCTTGGGACAGGACTGAGAGCCGCCATAACTGCTCTCTCTGGCCCACCCTGTTGATCCTGTGCTACAACAATCAAGGTTTAACTATAAGACTGCGAACAAAGACCACTAGGGGGTGCACCAAGGAAGCATAACAAAATACGGAGACAAAGAAACAGGACAAAATTGTCAATGGAAGAAATAGAGTTCAGAACCACACTTTTAAGGTCTCTCAAGAACTGTTTAGAAGCTGCCGATAAACTTAATGAGATCTACACGAAAACTAATAAGACCCTCGATCTCATATTGGGGAACCAACTAGAAATTAAGCACACACGGACTGAAATAACGAATATTATACAGACGCCCGACAGCAGACCAGAGGAGCGCAAGAATCAAGTCAATGATTTGAAATGCGAGGAAGCAAAAAACATCCAACCGGAAAAGCAAAATGAAAAAAGAATCCAAAAATGCGAGGATAGTGTAAGGAGCCTCTGGGACAGCTTCAAGCGTACCAACATCAGAATTATAGGGGTGCCAGAAGATGAGAGAGAGCAAGATATTGAAAACCTATTTGAAGAAATAATGACAGAAAACTTCCCCCACCTGGTGAAAGAAATGGACTTACAGGTCCAAGAAGCGCGGAGAACCCCAAACAAAAGGAATCCAAAGAGGACCACACCAAGACACATCATAATTAAAATGCCAAGAGCAAAAGATAAAGAGAGAATCTTAAAAACAGCAAGAGAAAGAAACTCAGTTACCTACAAGGGAATACCCATACGACTGTCAGCTGATTTCTCAACAGAAACTTTGCAGGCCAGAAGGGAGTGGCAAGAAATATTCAAAGTGATGAATACCAAGAACCTACAACCAAGATTACTTTATCCAGCAAAGCTATCATTCAGAATGGAAGGTCAGATAAAGAGCTTCACAGATAAGGAAAAGCTAAAGGAGTTCATCACCACCAAACCAGGATTATATGAAATGCTGAAAGGTATCCTTTAAGAAGAGGAAGAGGAGGAAAAAGGTAAAGATACAAATTATGAACAACAAATATGCATCTATCAACAAGTGAATCTAAGAATCAAGTGAATAAATAATCTGATGAACAGAATGAACTGTTGATTATAATAGAATCAGGGACATAGAAAGGGAATGGACTGACTATTCTTGGGGGGTAAAGGGCTGTGGGAGATGTGGGAAGAGACTGGACAAAAATCGTGCTCCTATGGATGAGGACAGTGGGTGGGGAGTGAGGGCGGAGGGTGGGGCGGGAACTGGGAGGAGGGGAGTTATGGGGGGGGAAAAAAAGGAACAAATGTAATAATCTGAACAATAAAGATTTAATTAAAAAATAAATAAATAAAAATAAATCAGTTTCAAAAAAAAAAAAGACTCAGAGACAACAGTGTCATCAACAATAATACGAGACAAAATGTAAGGACACGAGTCACACAAATGCAGTATTATGGATTTCATCCCTCTGTGCGGGACACGTTCAATCCTATTTTAAATGCAGGAAAATTAACTCAACAGTTTATCATGGATTCATATTAAAAAATGGAGGCCAATCAGATAAATTTCATCAAAGCAAACCAATCTAAGTTGAGAGTTGAAAAATATAGTTGTTTGATGGATTACCTCAAATCTAGATCTGAAAATGACAATGTGCTGATTGGTAAAATGATAATACTTCCATCATCCTTTGAGGGTAGTCCCAGAAATATGCAGCAGCGATATCAGGATGCTATGGCAATTGTAAAGAAGTATGGCAAGCCTGATTTATTCATAACCGTGACATGCAACCCCAAATGGGCAGATATTGCAAACAATTTACAACGCTGGCAAAAAGTTGAAAACAGACCTGACTTGGTAGCCAGAGTTTTTAATATTAAGCTGAATGCTTTTTTAAATTATATCTGTAAATTCCATTTATTTGGCAAAATAATAGCTAAAGTTCATGTCATTGAATTTCAGAAACGCGGACTGCCTTAAGCTCACATATTATTGATATTAGATAGTGAGTCCAAATTACGTTCCTCTAATTAATTCCCTTTCAATGTGCACGAATTTCATGCACCGGGCTACTAGTGTGTGTGTGTGTGTGTGTGTGTGTGTGTGTGTGTGTGTGTGTGTGTGTAAAAAATATATATATATATATACACACACATATATAAAATAATGGTATATTTTACCACAGTCTGTCAGTCAATAGACGTAGAGACCAGTCAGGAGGCTATTTTGATTATCCAAGCAAAAGGTGATGCTGATTTAGACCAGAACCTCCACATTTTGTTTTGTTCTTGAAAATCTATAGATAAAAGTTTGACTATCACCTAGATTTTATTTATAAATTATATATATATGCACTAATATGCTATTTACATTATGAAACATAAATAATAGTAAAAAGAATTTTAAAAGAAAAAAACAACAGTATATGTAAGTTTTAGGCCCTGGCTGGGTAGCTCAGTTGGTTAGATATGCCAAGGTTGCAGGTTCGATCCTGTCAGGGCACATACAAGAATCAACCAACAGCTCAGTTGGTTGGGCATCACCCTGTGCACCAAAAGGTTGCTGGTTCTTCTGGTCAGGGCATATGCCTGGGTTGTGGGCTCCAACCCCGGTAGGGGGCATTCATGCAGAAGCATGCAGGAGGCAGCCAATCTATGTTCTCTCTCACATAGATATTTCTCTCTCTCGATTTCTTCCTCTTTCTAAAATTCAATTTAAAAAAAGAGTTCTAATAGTTTCTTCCTGTTTCCCAGAAGATTGCCTTCTTATACTAGTGGGTATCTGAACCGCACTTTGAAAGCCACTCACAGACTGTGGAAGTGGCAATGGGGAATAAAGTCAATGTTTAAACAGATATGGAGGGTCAGGAAGGGGAGGGAATCCTCAATTTCTTCTGGTTTCTGGAACTAATCATTGTATTGATGACACATTGGTGGGAAGCCCCTGAAGAAGATGGAAGGGTGGAAGATGGGAACAAAGGCCATGGCTGCCATTGTGAACATGACATCAAAAAGGAAGTACTAAGTAGGCACTGGGGAGAGTGCTAGGGATGCGACTGGGGCTTAGGTGGTCATTGAACTGTGGGTAGGCGCTGCAAGTGGGTGTAGACTGAGGGGAGGCTATTTCGTGGTTGGTTTTTAAGGAGGAAAAGACTAAAACATGTTTTCATGTCAGGAAGATATGACTGACAAAAAGAGAATAAGTGTACAGGAGAGATGTGCTCTGGTTCATCTTGTGAGATTCCGAAAAGGCTGTAGGGGGATCTCAAAAGCTTGATAAGCCCTGGCTGGGTTGCTTATTCCTTGGTTGGTTAGAGCCTCATCCGGATCGGGTAGGATGGTATGCATAAGTAGATGGAACAGCAAATCGATGTCTCTCTCTTTAAAGTCAGTAAAAAATAAAACAAAATGCTTGGCAATGGGTTTACCTCAGGCTGCAGCAAAGAGTGAGGGGCACTTGGGAACAGAGGTGTGAGGAGAGTGAAAACCGTCTGAAAGTAGAAAGGTGAGTTGACAGGAGAAATGTGGTAGAATTTCTAAATTGTACGTAGGATCTATTTCAGGTTGATAATCATTAATTCAGAATAGAACCCTCTTTCTGATTAAGTGGCTTGCCCCAGCAGCTTTCAGGTAAAAGTGAAGAAGGTGGAGCAAGGATTCTTTTGGGGGTTGAAAGACAGAGAAGGGGTAAGAGTATTACTGACATGATGGGCTGTGGAATCCAAGCTATGGGAGGAGGGATGTGATATGAAAGAGAACATCTGGGCTGGAGGAAGTGTTTCTTGGTGCTGGTGTCGTCTTATGTAGGTTGGAAAAGGGACCAGAGATGATGATGGCTGGCTTCTGAGTGGACCAACTGTGGCTCCTGCAGTCTCAGGACAAGCCTGTCTTATATTTGAAGGTCCTAGCTCCTATTCCAGGCCCCAGAAGCCTCCAGTGTCCATGCCTAGAGGCACTGGCTAACTGCCGGATGGGACTTTAAAGAGGCCCCCTTCCCATGTGGCAGGCTCTGACCCACATTCCCAACCACCGCTGCTCACTTCAGCCCAAACATGATGGTTGCAGAATAAAGTTCTAGAAACCACTCGTGCTGGCACCATCTGGGCCCCTTCTGTAGACTTCAGTCCAGGGCCAGGAGGTTCAGAGAACCATTCAGCCATACGCACAGTTCTTATTTAAGCTCAGTGTGAACATTGCCAACCTTGGGTGGCCTCTGTGGAGCCCTAACCCCTCAAGCTTACCTGAGGACATCTTGTACTGTGGACTTATCAAGTCCTCTTTGTGACTCCTCTGCAGTTATCATACCCACCTCATAAAGATTTGAACTATTTGTTTTCATTCATCAAACACACATTTATATAGAGAAGGAGGAGGAAAAAACACCCATGTGCCCACCACACAGGTTTGAGACACTTGTCACTTTATGTCACCTCTATTCCAAGCTCTCTTTTTAGAGTGCCAAGAAAAGAGGATGGAACCCCCAGGGTCTAGAGATGGGGTTGGGCCCTTCTGGAGCCCTTGTCTTCAGGGACAAGCTGTGATCCTCCAGCTCTCCAGAGAAGTTTATGATTGAAGCCTCAACATGCACACAGGGATGGCATGGTGCTCTAGAGATCACCAGACCAACACCTCAATTTGCTACTTAGGAGGCCAAAAAGGGCCAGGCCAGGGACAGGGTCTCCCTGAATCCACCCAGCACCCTGTGTATCTGGTTAGAGGCAGAACTGGAGCCAGATCTTGTGGAAGGGATGAGAGTCTTGGGGGTTACTGCTGGTGAGAAGAGAGCAGAACAAGGTTTCAGAAGCTCCTCAGTGACTGAAGAGCCCTGCGTTAGTGAGATGGGCCCAAGATGCACCTTGACCTTGGCATGAGAAAGTAAAAGCAGATTTGCTATGGCTAGCTTTCATGAGGGCTTCACATTTCTAGTGTCAGAAGGGCTGAAGAATACAAACATCTCTAGGGGGGCCATAAGGGATTAGAGAACTGGTTTTCTTAAGCAGGCAAAGTTCCTACTGTTGGCTGCGCACCCTTCATGGATGTAAAAGCCAGGGCTTCCACATACTTTTCAGTCGGCCTGTCTGAAAGAAGAACCTTCAGGGAAGGCGTTTTCACAGCCAAGTGTTCTTGGGGGAGAGGGGCAGGGACAATGGTCTTGAGTTTAAAGAGAGTAAAATTTTTTATTTTACCTTATCAGTCTCCCTTAGGCAGTGTGTGGAAGCTGGAAGATGGGCTGCGAGCCCAGGAGGAGTAGCTGCATTCCAGAATCCACAGGATTTGGAAGAAAGTCTGGAGAGGGTTGGCCAGACGTTCTGTACACAGAGCAGCTGGCTGTCTGCTTAGTATGAAAAGGCCGGGGCAAGATCAGTCCAGTCTAATTTGGGTGGTGTGGCCGGCAGGGAAAGGGGTGAGGGCAGAGTGGGTCATGTGCTGAAGAGCAAACTGAGTCTTCAGACTGCCTGGAGCCCACAGGGTCTAGAGATGGGCTCCTTTGAATGTAACCATCTGAGCATCCTGTTATCCTTTCTTCAGTCCACCCTCCATTGGCTGGAAATGGTTGTGCTGTGGCCAAGAGGACCTTGCCAGGCACATCAGCTTCTGTCTCACCCCTACTTCTAAGATCCAGGTTGCCTTTGATTGTTTTGAGGGTTTTGGGCTAGCCAGGGGCCTGGGAGATCTGATGTGTGGGTTGGACTGCAAGACTTCAGGCTCCTTCCCTTAGAACCAGGACAGGATGCCTGGTACCACCTTAGGAAACACGTAAGATATGAGGAGGGGCTGCCAGGGGACTCCCTGCGGGCTTTCCAGAGCTTGATGAAGCACAAGTTCCTGGATGTATGAGCTGCCAGATGCACTAGGGACCACGCTGGAGGCTCTGCCCACCATTTATCAGCTATGAATTTGGAAGGGATATTTTCCAGGCCACCTAGACAGGCAGGGGTCCAAGAGTTTATGACCAGAAAAGGAAGGAAAAGTGTACTGGGGAGGTTACGAGGCAAGGTTCTGCTGTTGGTAGAGCCATAGGGGCTGTGGCCTTGAAGTCAAGCTACCCTGAAAGCCAAGGGCACCTCCAGTCTTATTTCAAAGCCAAGAGCCAAGGCCCTGTTGTCCTCAGATTCTAGTATGTGGAACTGGCCATGGGCACCACCCTAGCTCAGTGTCTATGCTGTGGTCTTGGTCTAGCAAAATGTGTCTCCCAAGGATTGTGGAAGGATAGTTTGCAGAATCAATTCTGTCGCCTTGTAAAGAGTTTGGACTTGAATCTCTCAGAACTGCAAATTCTCCAGGGGCCAAGATAGAGGTGCATGAGAGATCTCTGTCCTTTTTGAGTGTGAGTAGACTTTCCTTTTGGTTATCAAAATGTAATACTTCCAACACTTTGTCTCAGAAACAAGAGGGGCTTTATTAGCCCCAACCATAAAAAGCACTGTGGTCTCTGGATGGCTTTCCTTGGCAGTAGTCCTGATGCCTGGGAGTAACTTACAGACTGCCACCCTGCTGCCCACTCTGGGTACAGTGGGAAGGAGGGCCTCAGGGGCTGGGTCTTCACTTCTTCAACACATAGTGCCGGTCCTCCAACCCAACAACTCTGGTTCAAATCTGAGATTTTTATATGTGCTTGTCACCATTACAGTTTGGTTAGCATTCCAATTGGATCTTCAATTGCTAGCAAGCAGGAAGAGTAAAGTGCAACTAGCTGTTTCTGGTGGCATTGGTTGGTGACTTGTGCAACCTTGGGAACTGGTCACAGAGCTTGGACTCCCTCCCTAAGAGATCTGTGATACTCATGTTTGATGTAGGTGCTGTATGGCAGGACCACACACAAGAATTTCCCTTCATCAAACAGCTGGCTGCCTCCCTTGTGGAATTTGGAAACCTGGTGTTCTAGCCAGGTGAGAGAACAGCGTGTGTAAGTGGTGAGTGGTCAAAGGGGTTTCTCCCCCAACTCACTCCAGAGAGATGGGCTCAGGGCCCAGGGCCCAGACCTCTAGCCTTCTCACTGCCCATGTTGTGCCTAACCTAAACTCTAACCCTGACCCCACAGAGCTACCAAATACTCATATCTTTCATTTAGGGGCAAAGCTGAGCAGAACTAAGTAAGATTTAAGAAATATATATATATATATTTTATTGATTTTTTTACAGAGAGGAAGGGAGAGGGATAGAGAGCTAGAAACATCAATGAGAGAGAAACATCAATCAGCTGTCTCCTGCACACTCCCCACTGTGGATGTGCCTGCAACCAAGGTACATGCCCTTGACCGGAATCAAACCTGGGACCCTTCAATCCGCAGGCCGACGCTCTATCCACTGAGCCAAACCGGTTTCGGCATATTTTAAAGCCAAGTTACTAGAAATACTTGAAAGAAGGCTGAGTTTATTAACTAAAATTTGGCTTTTAACTTACAATGGTTTCAATACCATGAAAAATTGCTGTTAAAGTGAAAAATAATGGACTGTGATCACTGTACAGTGCAACAAGTGAGCCTGTAACACCACCTAGTTCTAAGATAATGAGGATCTACGAGGGAGCTAATGAAACCAAAAGCCACCTTTGACTTGCCTTAGCTCTGAGCTTCATAGGTTTGGCCCACTCCCAGACAGGACTTTGGTTGGAGGGTTGTTTTTTTTTAAAATTTTTATTGATTTTAGAGAGGAGAAACATTGATTTGTTTTTCCACTTATTTATACATTCATTGGTTGATTCTTCTTTTTTAAAAAATATATTTTTATTGATTTCAGAGAGGAAGGGAGAGGGAGAGTTAGAAACATCCATGAGAATCATTGATTGGTTGCCTCCTGCACACCCCCTACTGGTGATTTAACCCACAACCCAGGCATGTGCTCTTGACTAGAAGCGAACCTGGACCCTTCAATCCGCAGGCTAATGCTCTATCCACTGAGCCAAACCAGCCAGGGCTCATTGGTTGATTCTTGTATGTGCTTTGACTGGGGATCAAAACCACAACCTTGGGGTATTGAGATGACGCTCTAACCAACTGAGTTACTGGGACAAGGCCTTTTTATTTTTTACATTAAAATTGCTTTCCCGCCCTGACAGGTTTGGCTCAGTGGATAGAGCATTGGCCTGTGGACTGAAGGGTTTGCGGTTTGATTCTGGTCGAGGGCATGTACCTTGGTTGCGGGCACATCCCCACTGGGGAGTGTGCAGGAGGCAGCTGATCGATGTTTCTCTCTCATTGATGTTTCTAACTCTCTATCCCTATCCCTTCCTCTCTGTGAAAAATCAATGGAATGTATTTAAAAAAAAATTGCTTTCCCAATTACAGTTTACATTTAATATTATTTTGTGTTAGTTTCAGGCATACATCATAGTGGTTAGACAATCATATACTTTACAAAGTGTTCCTCCTGATCTTTCCAGTATCCACTGGACACCATATTTTTATTATAATACTAGAGGCCTGGCCGAAACCGGTTTGGCTCAGTGGATAGAGCGTTGGCCTGTGGACTGAAAGGTCCCGGGTTCGATTCCGGTCAAGGGCATGTACCTGGGTTGCGGGCACTTCCCCAGTGGGGGATGTGCAGGAGGCAGCTGATCGATGTTTCTCTCTCATCGATGCTTCTGGCTCTCTGTCTCTCTCCCTTCCTCTCTGTAAAAAATCAATAAAATATATTTTAAAAAAAAAATAATACTAGAGGCCTGGCACACAAATTCATGCGTGGGTGCGGTCCCTAGGCCTGTCCTGTGATCAGGGCCACTTTCCCCAGCTGCCTGCAGTTGGCCTCACCCCCCACCGCCACCCACGCCCGGTTCCCTGTTCGCCGGCTGGGGGGAGGGACCGAGAGGTCAGCCATTCTGCCTGCTCCCTGGTCCTGCCCCCAACCCCAGTTCCCCGTTTGCCATTGGGTGATTGGAGCCTGCCGGCCGGGGAACAGGACCAAGAGGTGCTCAGTGCGCCTCATAGTGACTGGTTGAGCGGTCGTTCTGCCATCAGGGTCAATTTGCATATTACCCTTTTATTATATAGAGTTATTGACATTTCCTATGCTGTACTTTATTTACATCCCTGTGACTATTTTGTAATTACCAATCTGTACTTCTCAATCCCTTCACTTTTTTCACCCAGTCCTTCAACCCTCCTCCCTTCTGGCAACTAGTCTGTTCTCTGAAGGTTGGGGGGCTCTAAGTTGTTTGAAAGCATGACCTCATGGGACTCCTCCTCCAGGAAGCCTTCTCTGAAATCCCCAACTCTGTACTTTCCCAGTTATAGTATTTATCTCACAAATATGTTTTGCTTCTTCTGGACTAGGAGGTTAGATATCCATCTCATACTCAATTGTATTTCCAGCACCTGGTGCTGTATATAGCAAACATCAAGCATTCACTAAGTGACTTCCTCCTCTATTTAATATATTTCTGAGCACTTACTAAGGGCCAGGCACTGTGCTGAGTACTGGGGATGAAGTGGTGAATAAGATAAAAGTGACCCTAAACTCACTTGGTGGGGAAGACATTTAAACAAACAAAAGGACAAAGATAATCATAACATAAACATGCAAGCACAATTGGGACATGTTGAGTGAAGAAAATGTAAGAGTGCTAGAAGACTATTGCAAGGAAAACTTAAAGCATTCTGGAAGGCATCCCTGAAAAGGGAATGATTAAATTGACATTTGAAGAATGAGAAGCAGTTCTGTATTTTTTTTTTTTTGGGGGGGGGGGGAGGGGAAGACCTGTGGTAAAACTGCCTGTGCAAAAGCCCTGAAGAAAGGATTTGGCTCATTTTAGGCATCCAGGGAAGGCTAGGGGAGTTCTCCAGGGAATACATCATGCAAGGCAGGATGGGAAGGATAGAACTATTTCCTAAGAGAAACACAATTACTGAAGAGTTTGATGCAAAAATTTGTGTTTCCATAGCACTGGGGTGGGAGGACAGAAGCAGAGGGAGTTAGAAAGGCATTCAGGGGCCTGTGTGTGGTATCAGAGGGGCAGAGCAATGGGGAAATCAAGGCCCCCTTCCATGTATCTTTTATATTGACATTTAACAAAACACTCAAATCTTAAGTACACAGTTCAAATAATCACTTATGTATTCATACATACTATCCCCACCACCCAATCCTATCTAATAAAAGAGTAATATGCAAATTAACCACCAATCCCTCACTCTGTCACTCCCTCACTCAGTTACAAAGATGGCGGCGGCCATGGAGCTGGAGCGAGCAGGAGGATTGGGTTGCTCTCGGCAATGGAGGAAGCCAAGCTTCCCACCTGCCCCGACTGGACCTGGGCTCTGCTCAAGGCTACAAAGTTTCAATTATAGAAGACTAGGGGCCCGGTGCACGAAATTCGTGCACTGTGTGTGTGTGTGTGTGTGTGTGTGTGTGTGTGTGTGTGGTGTCCCTCAGCCCAACCTGCCCCCTCTCACATACTGGGAGCCCTCAGGCGTTGACCCCCATCACCCTCCAATCACAGGATCGGCCCCTTGCCCAGGCCTGACGCCTCTGGCCTAGGCATCCGGCCCGGGCAGCGGGGACCCGCAGCTGCAGCGGCCCCGCGATCGTGGGCTTCGCTTTAGGCCCAGGCAAGGGGCCCCTGGCTCCACCCTACTTCCTGCTATCACTGGCCAGGGCGGAAAAGGCACCTGATTCTCTGATCATGGCTGGGGGGCCGGGCAAAGGTGGCCCCAGGGCCGCCTTTGCCCTGCCCCCCAGCTCTTAGCTCCCCCCTGGGTTTCCGATCACTGTCAGTGACAGGGGGCTTCTTCCTGCTTTCCCTTTCGCCTCCCTGCATTGTGCCTACATATGCAAATTAACCGCCATCTTGTTGACAGTTAACTGCCAATCTTAGTTGGCAGTTAACTGCCAATCTTAGTTGGCAGTTAACTGCCAATCTTAGTTGGCAGTTAATTTGCATATAGTCCTGATTAGCCAATGAAAAGGGTATCGTCGTATGCCAATTACCATTTTTCTCTTTTATTAGTGTTGATAAATAAACCCCAGATATCTGCTTCCAGTCAGTGGGCGTGGCCAGCCTGAAAACAGCCCTCAGCCCCTCACCCAGGCTGGCCAGGCACCCCAGCAGGACCCCCACCTGATCCAGGACACTCTTCAGGGCAAACCAGCCGGCACCCACCCATGCACCAGGCCTCTATCCTATATAATAAAAGGGTAATATGCAAATTGACCCTAACAGCAGAACGACTGGTTACTATGACACACACTGACCACCAGGGGGCAGACGCTCAATGCAGGAGCTGCCCCCTGGTGGTCAGTGCGCTCCCGCATGGGAGAGCTCTGCTCAGCCACAAGCCAGGCTGATGGCTGCCAGCATAGTGGTGGTGGTGGGAGCCTCTCCCGCCTCCTCAGCAGCGCTAAGGATGTCCAACTGCAGTTTAGGCCTGCTCCCCGCTGGCAAGTGGGCATACCCCGGGCTTCCAGAGGGATATCTGACTCCCAGCTTAGGCCCGCTCCCCCTGGGAGCGGGCCTAAGCCAGCAGGTGGACATCCCCCGAGGGGTCCCAGACTGCAAGAGGGCACAGGCCGGGCTGAGAGACCCCCCTCCCCCAAGTGCACAAATTTTTGTGCACTGGGCCTCTAGTCGAGATATAAAATACTGTATTTAGCAGGCCCAACCTCCCCCAAAGATGATTACTATTTCATCTCTATCCCTGTAGGTTAGTTTTGCCAATTTTGAGTTTCATGTAAATGGAATCATACAGAATATACTCTTTTGTGTCTGGCTTCATTCACTCATCATATTGTCAGAGATTCACTTATATTGTGTGGAGCAAGTTTTTATTTTCTCTTGTATTCCATTGATAAATATACCACTATCTATTCATTCTACTGTTGTTGGACATTCAAAATTATTTCCAGGTTTTGGCTATTATGATTACTATGCACATTCTTGTACAAGTCTTTTGGTGGACATAAGCCAATCACTTCTATTGGGTATGTACCCAACAGGGAAACTGCTGCGTCAGAAATGTATTTAGCTTTAGTAGATACTGCCCATTCGTTTCCCAAAGTGACTGTACCTGTTTACACTTCCACTGTTTTACATCCCAGTTCTTCCACTTTCTCACCCACAGTTCACATCACAGTCTTCTAAAAAGTTTCAGTCATGCCCAAACAGGTTTGACTCAGTGGACAGAACGCCAGCCTATGGACTGAAGAGTCCCGGGTTCCATTCTGGTCACGGGCGCATGCCCTGGTTGCTGTCCTGGTAGGGAGCGTGCAGAAGGCAGCTGACTGGTGATTCTCATCACCAATGTTTGTCACTCTCTCCCTCTCCCTTCCTCTCTAAAATCAATAAAAATATATATTAAAAAAAAGTTTCAGTCACTTTTGTGGGGGTAGAATGGCATGGCTTTGTGGTTTTAATTTGCATTTTCTTGAGGATAAAGTGTCAAGAACCTTTCATATGTTTATTAGAGTTTTCGATATCCTCTTGTGTTAAAGATAAAAAAAATTCAATTGTTGCCAGAACCGGTTTGGCTTGGTGGATGGAGCGTGGGCCTGCGGACTGGGGGGGGTCCCAGGTTCGATTCCGGTCAAGGGCATGTGCCTTGGTTGCGGGCACTTCCCCAGTGGGGGGTGTGCGGGGGGCAGCTGGTGGATGTTTCTCTCATTGATGTTTCTGGCTCTCTGTCCCTCTCCTTTCCTCTCTGTAAAAAATCAATAAAAAAAATATTTAAAGAAAAAAAAATTCAATTGTTGATCCTTTTTCTTTAAAAAATTGATTTTTAAAAAAATGTCTTTATTGATTTCAGAGAGGAAGGGAGAGAAAAACATCAATGATGAGAGCGAACCATGGATCAGCTGCCTCCTACACGCCTCATACTGGGGATTAAGCCCACAACCTGGGCATGTGCCCTGACCAGGAATCAAACCCCAACCTCCTGGTTCATAGGTCGATGCCCAACCACCGAGCCATGCCGGTTGGGCTAAAAAACTGATTTTTAAGCTCTCTATATATTCTGGATTATGAGCTCTTTGATGACTAATATTACATAATGCAAATATCTTCTCCCAGGCTGTGGCTCCCATTTTCATTCTCTTAATGTCTTTTGATAAACAAATTTTGTCTTAATGAAGTCATTTATCAATATTTTGTCTTTTATATTTATCACTCTTTGTGTCCTCTTTGCCTAGTCCAAGGTCCTGAAGATATGCTCTTATTTTTTTCTCAGAAATATTTTCAGTATAGATATCTTGCGTATTTTTCCCCCTTTCTCTAATAGTTCACTTATTAGTTTGTAGACTTGACACCAGTCTCAAGAGGAAAGAGTTCAATATTTCACCATTACATATAATGTTGGCTGTACATCTTTTATTAGATTAGTAAGATTTCCATTTATTCCTAATTTGCTGAGGTTTTCCTTTAATCTCCTTTCTTTTGAAAAGGCTGAAGACTGTGTGCACACCCTGTTTGTTCATTTGGTGTTGGTGTTTGTTAGGAGACCAAATGTGAAAAGATGTCAGTCTACTACTGAAGGCACCCTGGGGCTCATGCCAGCAATTGGGGTATTGCCAGGCTTTTCACTAAATCTCTGTGGGCTTATCATTGCCAGGTCCTCTGGCTGTCCTTTCCCAAAGTTGGCCGTGGCAGACATTACTTGCACTTACTCATGTTTAGTTTTATACTTCCCTCCCTGACTCCTTAAGTTAAATGAGAAGTTCAAGTTGGGGTAATGCAAACATGAGCATGTCTGACAGCTCCTTCCCATTCCTGGGTAGAGAAAGCAGCTATCTTCTGATGGCGCTACAGAGACACCAGGAGAGTTCCATCTCAGACCACTGGAAGACTGAAGACTCCGGGATTTCCGTATTTAAACCAAGTAGCAGCTGGAAGAGAAAAGCTGGCCCAGACAGTAGGTATGATTTGAGCAGAAGTCATGACCCAGGATGATGAAAGCTGCAGAGCAAATCCATTGACAGTCTGGAATCGAGACACATGGACACTACCAGGGAGAGGTTATTCTAAGTATGGGTTGGCATGGCATTTCTTGCTTTGTTAAGAAGCCTTTAGACACTTGTAGAGAATAGGCCTGGGATTCTAATCATTCCCAACCTAGATATAAGCCCAGTACCAGATTATGGGTAGTTCTGAATCCTAATTGGAAGCTGAGCTGGATCTCCAGGCTGTCCACAGCAGCAGCAGTGCTAGACATGTGGATTCACTACTGCTAAACAGCAGTTAGCCACAGCAGTTAGCAACTGCAGGTGTGCAGTTGCCCTGCTAGCTCACAGGCCTGTGACTTATTTTTAGATCTGTGGCTCAGAGGCCTAGACCAGAACTGAGGCCTTAAGGAGAGAAGAGGCCCTGCTCAGGGGCTGCCTCTTGTGAGTACAAGTCTTGCTGTTTGACACCATGATCACATCCATATCAGACCATAGTTGTAGTGATACAATTTCCAATAGGACACCATCTCTGGAGGCCACCATATTAGATGTCTTAAGACATGTATAATTTGACAATCAGATTTGTGTTCCCAAAGGTTCATTTTGGCTACTGCACACACAATGATTTGGAGGAGTGTAGTATAGATGGAGGGTGACCAGTGAGGAGGTAGTAGTACCAGCAAGAGTTAAAGGTGCTTCACACTAGAGCAGTGGTTCTCAACCTTGGCTGCACATTAGAATCACCTGGGAATCTTTTTTAAATCCTGATTTCTGGGCCTCATCCTCTGGAAATTCTGTTTCTTTGTTATTGGGTGGGGCCACAACATTAGTAACAAAGAAACAGAATTTCTGGAGGATGAGGCCCAGAAATCAGGATTTTAAAAAGATTCCCAGGTGATTCTAATGTGCAGCCAAGGTTGAGAACCACTGCACTAGAGGCAAACAGATTTGTGCTTTAAGATGGTAAGCCAACTTACAAATGTCTACCTTCTTTTTTAAAAGACTACATTAATATGTTAATAAATGAATAAAATGATATTTATAATATAAATAGAACTGGGCAGGGAGGAATCTGTGAGGTATTTTTCCAACAAATTTCTAGACTGATGAGAACAGAGTAAGTACG
Source organism: Myotis daubentonii (assembly GCF_963259705.1). Classification (NCBI taxonomy): domain Eukaryota; kingdom Metazoa; phylum Chordata; class Mammalia; order Chiroptera; family Vespertilionidae; genus Myotis; species Myotis daubentonii. The sequence goes on from NC_081854.1 coordinate 27,354,279, forward strand.
GTGACCAAGGGCAGAGAAGGTCCCTGGACCAGGCCTGGAGTGCTAGTGTGTAGGAGGAGCTACTCACCTGGAGCTCTGAAATGCTTCAGACTCTGAGGCAGCAGGTGTGACAGAAGGCAGAGTAAAAAGGAGGCTTGAAATCAGGAAAACTAATCTAAGGTCTGTCTGCACAAGCAGTGACCAACCCTGTGCCTCACTGTTGCAATTAGAATGACCTATAATTAGGCAACAAACTCCTGAGAAACACAAACAGTAAAAGGAAGACTCTTCTCTGCAGGTATCAGTGGGATCTGGAACTAATGGCATCTTTGAACAAAGCCCCCTGGGATTCAGACATCTTGAGGACAAAATCACTACCTGAAAGCAAACCTTGCCAGAAGATAAATCCTGGCCACATACTAGTATAGAGCTCCAGGACAACTAACTCTTCTGCCTTCTAAGATATTTGAATAAAGTCTACTATAGGAAGGAGATTAACAATCAGAATAAGGAAAGAAAATGAGGAAAAAACTATGACAGCTCTGGCTGGTGTGGCTCAGTTTGATTCCCTGTCATACAGGAGGCAAGTGATTCATGTTTTTCTCTCTCTCCCTTCTCTCTCTAAAAAATCAATAATAATAATAATAATAATAATATATATATATATATATATATATATATATATATATAAAAAAACAAACAAAAGACTAAGACACAAAGGATGGATTCAACAGTTCATATCTGAGTAAAAGAACATGGTGGATTGCATCAAATAAATTATTTAAGAAATAATAAATGAACAAGTTAAAGGAAAAACACAATCTTTAAATCAAAGGTCCATGAACTACCCAGCATAACACTTGATAAAAAAAAAAAAAAGACCCATACCCAGAGAAGTCATTATAAAATTTCTTAACACAAAAGATAGTGATAAGTTTCCAGAGAAGAAAAACACACATATTTAAAGAAAAAGAATCAGATTGACATTGGATTTAGCACGTCTGCATGTTAGAGGAAGGATCAGCAACTGACCTAAGAATGGTTTTATGGACAAAAAGGGGCCACATGCTAACCTGACTAGCTCAGGGAAGGCCTGCTTGGCAGTTTTGCAAACTCAAAGACCTAAAGTAAACACAAAAGGATGGTCTGAAATTAAAATTTTAACTAAAAGCAGTTATGGTGGGTAGTCATTTCCTAGGCCTGTATCTTCACTGACAAAGATCAACTTTGATCTTAACTGAGCCTATTGTCTTTTTGCCTGTAAGATAACATACCTTTGGAATGTCAGGATAACTTGTAACTTCCCCTTTTTCAGACCCCCTCAGGGCACAACCAATGCACCAAGGCAGAGACTATAAATTCCCTCATTGTTATTATCATGTTAATTATTAACTTCTACCCACTTATGTAAATGTATAAAACTAGGTGAAAAACCATCATTCTCTGGAACATTATCTTAATTCCTTGAGATTCTGCTTCCTGACAGTTTGGCTCAAATAAACTCACAAAAATTCTTTGGATTTGAATGTTTAACAGTTTTTATATTTTTAAAGGCTTGTTAAATAAAAAGAAGATGGGACTTTACTATTTGGAACTTTACTTTCTTAGAAAGCTCCCTAAGGAAGAATTCTATAAGCAAGGGAATAGAAAACATGCCACCCAGGAAACTGTGATTCTAACTTATAAGAGCAATGAAGAGAAATCCCAGGATACTACTTTGCTAAGATCTTGAAAGCAACATGTTTGGATTTTAGCAGGACGGTGGAGGGTTATAGGACAACTGTCTCTAGGAAACAAAGAGACTTCATAGACTAAATTAAGTAAATAGTATGGTTGAGTGTTAGGGAAATCTTTATTATAAGATAAAGGCAACAAATACAAGCAAAAAGGAAGAGCATTCAGAATCTCTAAGAAAAACAACCCAACAAAAAAAAACTTTAGAGAAAATAATGGTCAAAGAAAAAATTGGCTAAATTAGATTAGAAAATCTGTGAATTCAAGAATGGAACAAATTCCAAGTAATAGAGACTATGAAAGAAAGATGAAAAAAAAAAAAAAAAAAAAAAAAAAAGAAAGATGGAAAAACAATTTAAAAATTGGAGAAGTTAAGGTCCAATCATGAAGCAAACTAAAATGTAGATGCTTTTTTGTGGCTGGTGTGGTGCAGTTAGTTAGGCGTCAACCTGTTGCCAGGAAAGGTTGCGGGTTTGATTCCTGGTCAGGCCCAGGCCCAGGATGCGGGCTCGATCCTGGGTAAGGGATGTGCAGGAGGCAGATAGATGTTTCACTCTCACATTGATGTTTCTATCTCTCTCCCTTCCTCTCTCTAAAACAAAGCAATGAAAAGTCTTAAAAAGAGATGAGTTTTGAATTTATGAAAGACAATCCATTTAATCATGATCATAGTAATATCTTTTTTAAAGGTACAGTATTTATGATTACAACTGTAGGGAAGGCATACCACTTGGCACTTGGCGCTGTGCTGAAGAATTCTTATAAAATCATAGCAGAATATTGTTTATTATTTTCAGCTTTTAAAGTCATCAACATGTAATTAAGGCAATTCTTAATGGCAGGAAGAATAACATTTTGTAAGAAAGAAAATACAGATGGAATTTATACTACTTGGCTCATTCATAATGATGTTTACTTAGTAAGTAATATATATTAGCTATAACCAAGTATTATGGTAAGTACATTAATAAGATACAGAGCGATGATGTGTCAATCTGTGTCTGTGTGAGGTTAAGACAGTATATCTTCATATCAGGAGGTCTGTAGTTGATAAACAGATAAATAAACAAAGTGAACAACAGTTCATATAGGCTCTTCCTAATGATATATTAATAAGGGGACACAGGTCTCCTTATTCATATAAGGTCTCTCTCTCTCTCTTTCTCTCTCTCTCTCTCATACACACACACACAATTTAGAGAGGAACACTTTCTAGAATACAAATAAACAAAAGTATTTGTCTTTAAGGAAGACAAGCAGACTGACTATATACTATTTTGTTTCATTTTCATTACTATGTACAGGTATTATTCAATAAAAAAAAACCCCACTTTTCCCCCCTAATACAAAAAGAGCTCCTGTAAATAACTAAGAAAAGACCAACATCCAATAAGAAAAAAAAATCAAGCAATATTTATAAGCAGTTCACACAAAAGAAGTACTAATAACTTATGAAAAAATGTTCAACCTCACACAACATGAAATGCATAGGGTACCAAGGTAACATTTTTCAATTATAAGACTGGCAAGCTTTGACCGGGTGCTCAGTGGTTAGAGCTTTGGTCTGCATATGGAAGGGTTGTGGTTCAAACCTGGTCAAGGGCACATACTATGCTTGCAGGCTTGATCCCCAGCCCCAGTCAGGGCATTTGTGGGAGGCAACCAATTGATGTGTGTCTCACATCAACGCTTCTCTCTCTCTCACCTCCCTTCCATTCTCTCTAAAAATCAATGGGAAAAATATCCCAGGTGAGGATTAATGACAACAAAAAGACTGGCAAAAGTTTTCAAAAGTTTGATAACATCATATTGGTGAATATGGGGTAACAGACACCCTCAAAAACTGGCTAAAGTATAAATTGCTATATATCTCTATTGAGGGGGACACAGGAATGTTAGAATTACAAAGCTATGTCTCCCGTTATCTAGAATTTCCAGTTATTGGATTTGTTTTACAGATAAATTCACCATTTATTAAATGATTCATGAAGGTTCTTCATTACAGCACTTTGTATTATCAAAAATTAGAAACATGGAGAGGGTAACTGTAAGTCTGAGGGACAATGAGAAGAAGACTTCACTGTATCCTATTATTTATTTATTTATTTTATTGATTTTCTACAGAGAGGAAGGGAGAGAGATAGAGAGCCAGAAACATCGATGAGAAACATCGATCAGCTGCCTCCTGCACATCTGCCACTGGGGATGTGCCTGCAACCCAGGCACATGCCCCTGACTGGAATCGAACCTGGGACCTTTCAGTCCGCAGGCCGACACTCTAGCCACTGAGCCAAACTGGTTTCGGCTATTATTTATTTTTGACCTGTGTGAATGGCTGCATTAAAGCCTTGGCCAGAGGACAAATCTGCTGAGGATACCACACTGGCCACCATACCACAGGGCTCACCACGAAGGCCTCTGCAATAGATTCAGTATTGGAAGTCTAAGCCTCATGTTCCAACTGACAGGGAGCCAGGAGAACCACTCTGGATTAGTGCACTGGCCTCCAACCCAGCCTCCCTGCTTCTTGCCCTACTATATAGTTTATTCTCAACACAGCAGCCAAGATTCTTTGTAAATTAAGTCAAACTGTCATTACTTTCCTCAAAACCCCAAAATTGCTCCCACCTCAGGATAAATAACAATCATTACAGTTGCCCCCAATGTTCCCTTTCTAACCTCAAATGCTACCATCCTTTCCCCACTCACTTCAATCCAGCTATTCTAGGTTCGCTCCTGCTTCAGAATCTTTGCAGCTATAATTTCTTTTTCTTTTTTAATTGATTTTAGACAAGAAGGGAGAGGAAGAGAGAGAGAGAGAGACACAGAGAGAAACATCAATCATGAGAATCATTCAGCTGCCTCTTGCATGCTCCTCTCTTGCAAGCCAACAACTGGGGCATATGCCCTGACCAGGAATCGAACTCTGACCTCCTGGTTCATGGGTCAACACTCAACTACTGAGCCACACTGGTGGGGCACAGCTACATTCTTTTGCTTGAATATTCAATCGCCTTTTTGAGTCATTTCTCAAATGTCAGCTTTTTATGTCTTTTTTTTTTTTTAAAAACCCCATACCCGAGATATGCTTATTATTATTTTAGAGAAAGGAATGAAGAGAGAGAGAGAGAGAGAGAGAGAGAGAGAGAGAGAGAGAGAGAGAGAGAAACAGACAGACATACACATTGGTATGAATCTATCCTTTGCCTCCTGTACATTCCCTGACCCGGGATCGAGCCCACAACCTTTGTTGCATGGGACGACGCTCCAACTGAGTCACCTGGACAGGATTCCCTAACCCTGTGGTCGGCAAACTGCAGCTCGCGAGCCACATACGGCTCTTTGGCCCCTTGAGTGTGTCTCTTCCTAAGCCTTAGGAGAACCCTAATTAAGTTAATAACAATGTACCTACCTATATAGTTTAAGTTTAAAAAATTTGGCTCTCAAAAGAAATTTCAATCGTTGTATTGTTGATATTTGGCTCTGTTGACTAATGAGTTTGCCAACCACTGCCCTAACCTATTTTATAAATATATTTTATTGATTTTTTACAGAGAGGAAGGGAGAGAAATAGAGAGTTAAAAACATCGATGAGAGAGAAACATTGATCAGCTGCCTCCTGCACATCTCCCACTGGGGATGTGCCCGCAACCCAGGTACATGCCCGTGGCCGGAATCGAACCTGGGACCTCTCAGTCCGCAGGCGGACGCTCTATCCACTGAGCCAAACCGGTTTCGGCCCTAACCTATTTTAAATTGGAAGTAGCAATTCCCCTCCAGCCCATACACTTATCTCCATCCCCATTCCTGGCTTTTTCTCCAAGCACTTAAGCATCTTCTTAGCATATTACATATTTTACTACTTTATCTCTCAAATATAAACTCTAATAAGGGTTGGGTTTCTTTTTCTCACTGCTGCTTACCCTGCAATTGCAACAGTACCTCTTCCATAATAAGGGCTCAAATATTTGTTGAACAAACTGTTTCTCCTTTCCCATACTAAATCAGCAAAACTGAAAACAGAATATAGGTAGGAAGGAATAAGACTGTTAGCATGATTGTTGTCTTTCATGATAAACCTTTTTGAGTAATTTAAATTAAAACACACAGATGGCCCTAACTAGTGTGGCTCAGTTGGTTGAGTGTCACACTGTACACTGAAAGGTTGCCAGTTGGATTCCCGGTCAGGGCACATATCCAGGGTTTGGGTTCCATCTCTGGTCAGGGTATGTACGGGAGGCAACCCACCAATGTATCTCTCTCACATGGATGTTTCTCTCTCTCTTTCCCTTCCTCTCTCTCTAAAATCAGTTAAAACAACAACCCCCCCCCCCCACATTCATGTACACATATCTCTCATCAAAATAATTTAAACATTTTTAATAAATAGATATTAGATATATTTAGGAAGAACTGATAGAACTTGGTAATAGGTGTGATGCTGGTGCAGAATTGAAAGAAACAGTGTTGAAAATGACTTCCAGATTTCTGGCATACTCATGTTAGTAGATGGTGCCCACTGGAAGAAAAGTTGAGATTACTTCAAAATTTGAGAGGCCTTCAAGTAAACATATCAAGAAGTCAGATCTAGATTCAGAAAAGAGAATTGTGCCAGACATGTGAATTTGAAAATAATTCTTCATAGGCGTTGCTGCCAGAGAGAGTATACAGCTTAAAAAGGAGAAAAAAGCTAAAGAACTTTGAGGAACACACTTTCAAGATGGGGCGGTGGAGAAATCAAGTAAACAGAATGAGGAACAGCAGCTAGAGAGGGGAGGAGAAAAACCACATGAATATAGCATCCAGGAAGATAAGAGTATTTTAAGGAAGAGGTCAACCGTATGGAATGCTTCTGTAAAACAAACAAGAGAGGAAAACTGAAGAGGCGCATTGGAGATTATTGGTGACCTTACCAAAAGGAGTAGATCAAATGCATTAAGAAGTGAAAGGGAGATCATCTTGACAGTTAAAGAGCTAAGTAGGAGCTGATAAGATGTAGGATTCAAGCATAATTTTCTTAAAGTAGGCGTTCATAACATAATTACTAAATATGCAACATAATTACATGTTAATTTATGAATATTAACACATTATTATGCTATATAGAATGTCAGCTTAAAAATTAAATGTGAACAGAAAGGATCCATTAAGGAAGAAGTTGAAGATAAAGAGGTAAATCAGTGTTTTAAGCCTGGGAGTTAAGGAGCTAGAGCACAAGCAATTTTTTGATGTTGTTTCCGTTTTTATTGGGCCACCAGAAAAAGGCTAAAACTGTGGATGAGGTTGGTTTAGAGAGTGTAAGTGCTTTGAGGCAGTTTCTAATAAATATCCTGTAGTTCTCTTTGAAATAAGATGGCTAGGCCATTTGATGACTGAAGTGATTACAAAAAGGTACTAAGTTTTGCTGGCAATGTGAGGGCCCAGTAGAGGTACTAATTTACTCATTTGTGATTATTTTCCATAGGAAAAAGCCCTCTGGATGAATACTGACAATGTGGATGCTTTCAGGGTTGAAGTTTTTCTAGGTAGGAGCAGAAGCAGCTCAAAAGAGGCACAAGGGTAGGGTTGGTGTGGTTCAGTGGTTGAGCGTAGATTTATGAACCAGGGGGCCATGACACATGACCAGGTTGGGGGCTTGATCCCCAGGAGAGGGTGTGCTTGAGGCGCAATCAATAATTGATGACTCGCCGAAACCGGTTTGGCTCAGTGGATAGAGCGTCGGCCTGCGGACTGGAAGGTCCCAGGTTCGATTCCGGTCAAGGGCATGTACCTGGGTTGCGGGCATATCCCCAGTGGGAGATGTGCAGGAGGCAGCTGATCGATGTTTCTCTCTCATCGATGTTTCTAACTCTCTATCTCTCTCCCTTCCTCTCTGTAAAAAATCAATAAAATATATTTAAAAAAAAATAATTGATGACTCGCCGAAACCGGTTTGGCTCAGTGGATAGAGCGTCAGCCTGCGGACTGAAGGGTCCCGGGTTCGATTCCGGTCAAGGGCATGTACCTGGGTTGCGGGCACATTCCCAGTGGGAGATGTGCAGGAGGCAGCTAATCGATGTTTCTCTCTCATCGATGTTTCTAACTCTCTATCTCTCTCCCTTCCTCTCTGTAAAAAATCAATAAAATATATTTTAAAAAAAAATAATTGATGACTCTCTCTCATCATTGATATTTCTATCTCTTTCCCTCGCCCTTCTTCTCTCTGAAATCAACAAAAACATATCTTAAAAAAAAGAAAAAAAAGAGAAAAAGAGGAGCGAGGAAGTTTAGATTATTTGCAAGATAGATGAAGGATCATGGAGTCTAGGCTGATTGGAGATGGTGTTGGGGAAAGTAAAAGAGAGAGCTTATGAATGCAAAGTAGAGAGCACTGTTTTTAAAAAGTTCTTTCTCCGTTTTCTTAAAAAAATATTTTTATTGATTTCAGAGAGAGGAAGTGAGAGGGAGATAGAAAAATCAACTATGAGAGATAATCACCAATCAGCTGCCTCCTGCACACCCCAATACTGGGGATTGAGCAGGCAACCCAGGCATGTGCCCTGACTGGGAATCCAACCATGACCTCCTGGTTCATAGGTCCACACTCAACGACTGAGCCAAATTGGCTGGGCAAAAAGTTGTTTCTTGACGAAATGAGTGATGCCAGAGGAATGGCTATGTAAGTGCGCGTCGTTTCCTACTCCCGATATTTCAACAAGTTAACCATCTATGTATAGTTCAATAAAGAAGTCCATGCTCAACACAGATGCATGCTGGAGACCTGCACACTAAAACACGGAAAGGCGGGCTTCCTGGGATAACGGGGAGACAAGAAGTGAGGAAAACACAGATATGGCTACAGACACAGCCCTGCAGCGCAGGTGGTCTCCAGTGCAGCTGGAAACTGCCAGCCTGGCCAGGAAAGGGGAGAAAGCTGGCTGTGGTAGCAGGCATTTCCTTAGGCTGGGAGGAACAGAGAGCTGTGGATGGCAGCACCACAAGGCAACCTGTGAGCAGCAAGAGAGGACACTGAGTTGTGGGCACGCTGCGAATAGGGTCTGAGTCATGTGAGCAAGCAGCAAGAGTGAACAGAGTCAGCAAATGCCCGCCCAAGCAGCTCCCCACTGCTGGGCCTGGCGGTGGTGTTTCAGACAAAGAAAGGAAATCACAGAGCCCTGCTGCTGATTAGATTCCCAAAACTCACCTCCCGTTGCCCTTGGAGTTGCTCCAGGAGCATATTATGTATAAACCAAGAGCATTTCCCTCAGTGATTGAACCCCAGGAGGGGTGCTTCGGCTGGAACTGTGGAGGTTAGGGGTAGCCATTAGGTAGGGGCAAAACAAACTCCACCCTCAAGCAGCAGAGACTTGTACTATCTTATGGAAGCCACAGAGGCTCAAAAAAGCGAGGCCACAGAGGTAAGAATCATGCAATTCAACACCATCTACTGAAGCATAGTAGAAAGACCTCCTCAGAGATAAATGCAAAAACAAAGGAGGACAGAAAATACCATGAAGAACCAGAGTAACGACAATGACCAGAAAGATAACGAAAAATCCCCAGATAGTAGGCTGGAACAAATGGAATTATGTGATATAAATGACAGAGATTTTAACATTGCAGTTCTGAAAATACTCAACTAGATGTGAGAAAATACTGACAGGCAATTCAGTGCACTCAGAAAACAAATCAATGAACAAAATGAATATTTTTCTAAGGAGATCGAAACTTTAAAAAAAACATATCAGAACTCCTGTAAATGAAGCAGGCAATTAAGGAGATCAGAGTAAACTGTTGAGCCTAGAAAACAGAACCAATAAGTTAGTGGAAAGAACTAGTGATATTGAAGGTAAGAATTAAGAAATGATGCAGAGGGAAGAAGAGAGACCCAAGAATAAAGAAAAATGAAAGAGCTCTAAAGACCTCTCTAACTGAACCAGAAAAAGTAATAGCAGAATCATAGGCATTACGAAGGAGGAAGAGAGGGAGCAAGAAATGGAGATTCTATTAAAACAAATAGTGAATGAGAACTTCCCATATCTATAGAAAGAACTAGATCCTTGAATCTAAAAAACAAACCAATCCAAAATGGCCCTCTCCAAGACACTTGGTAATGAAGCTGTCAAAAATTAATGACAAAGAAATAATTCTCAAAGTAGCCAGGGAAAAGAAGGAAGTGACCTACAAAGGAAAATCCATCAGAATTTCATCCAACTTCTCAGAAGAAAATCTACAAACCAGAAGAGAGTGGAACCAAATATTCAAATGAGAGAAATTACCAGCCACAAATATATCCAGCAAATTATCCTTTAAATATGAAGGAGAAATAAGGACATCCCCAGACATACAAAAGCTGAGGGATTTTATCACCAGAAAACCTCCACTGCAGGAAATACTCAAGGGAGTTGTTATTCTATCTGAAACAAAGAACATAAGGTAACAACAATAGGAGTAAGAGCACGAAAAAACTTACAGCATAAACAGGGATAATCTATGACAACAAAAACATACAAGGGGAAAAGTCTGAAATGGCAAAGGAAAATGAAGATCAGATGCACTCAAAAGGGAAAAAACCATGATACATATGCAATTTCACTTTTTATAAACCTAATTTTAACCACACTCAAAAATCTCCAAAACAGGACATATAACTTAAAAAAAGAGGAAAGATGTAGGGAAGACCATAAAAAAACCCCCAAACCCCAAAACAACAGACAGAAGCATAAAGGAGGCACAGAATACCAAAAAACAAAAGATAAAATGGCCATAGGAAATCCTCATACATCAATAACTACCCTAAATGTAAATGGTCTATAAATTCACCAGTAAAAAGGCACAGAGTAGCAAGAAGGGATTAAAAAACAAAACCCAACCATATGCTGCATACAAGAGACACATCTAAACAGCAAAGACAAAGGTAGATTCAAAGTAAAAGGGTGGAAAATGATTCTCCAAGCAAATAATATCCACAAAAAAGCAGACGTAGCCATACTTAAATCTGGCAAAAGAGATTGCTAGATAACAAAGATAACAAGAGAAAAAGATGGACACTTTATAATGATAAAGGGAACACTAAATCAAGAAAACATAACACTTCTTTTAAAAAAATATTTTTATTGATTTCAGAGAGGAAAGGAGAGGGAGATAGACAGACATTAATGATGACAGTGAATCATAGACCAGCTGCCTCCAGGCACACCCCACACTGGGGGCTGAGCCGGCAACCTGGACATGTGCCCTGACTGTGAATCAAACCTTCACTTTCTAGTTCATAAGTCGATGCTCCAACACTGAGCCTCACCGGCCAGGCAACACTTCTTAATATATATGCACCCAACCAGGGAGCAGCTACTCACAGAACTAAAAGGAGAAACAGATCAAAACACAATCATAGTTGGAGACCTTAATAGTCCATTCACAGCTCTAGACAGATCAACCAAATAGAAAATCAATAAAGAAACATCAGCCTTTTTTTTTTTTAATTTATTTTATTGAGTTTTTACAGAGAGGAAAGGAGAGAGATAGAGAATTAGAAACATCGATCAGCTGCCTCCTGCACACTCCCCACTGGGGATGTGCCCGCAACCAAGGTACATGCCCTTGACCGGAATCGAACCTGCGACCTTTCAGTCTGCAGGCCGACGCTCTATCTACTGAGCCAAACCGGTTTCGGCGAAACATCAGCCTTAAATGATACACCAGACTAAATGGATATAGCTGACATTTACAGAACATTTCATCCCAGAACATCAGATTATACATTTTTCTCCAGAGCACATGGAACACTCTTAGGGACAGACCATATACTGAATCACAAAACTAGACTCAACAAGCTCAAAAAGATTGAAATTATACCAAGCATATTTTCTGACTATGACGCCTTGAAATTAAAAATCAACTGCAAAAAGCAAGTAAAAAAACACTAATGCATGGAGATTAAATAAGATACTGCTGTAAAATGACTTGATCAAAGAATAAAAGACAAGATCAAAATATATATATAGAGACAAATGAGAATGATAACACAACATATCAAAACCTCTGCGATGCAGCAAAAGCCATAAGATGGGAGTCTATATCAATTACAGGCCTCAAGAAACAAGAAAAAACCCAAGTAAACAACCTAACATCACATCTTAAAATACTAGAAAAAGACAAAAGTAACCCAAAGTCAGCAGAAGAAAGGAAATAATAAAAACTAGAGAATTAAATGATATAGAGAACAACAAGACTATATCAAAAAATCAATAAAGCAAAGAGCTGGTTCTTTGAAAAGATTTTTAAAAATTGACAAACTCCTGGCTAGACTCACTAAGGAAAAAAAGGAAAAGACCCATATAAACAGCCCATCAACCTATGAACCAGGAGGTCATGGTGCCTGGTCAGGGCACATGCCTGGGTGTGGGCTCGATTCCCTTGTGTGGGGCATGCAGGAGGCAGCCCATCAATGATTCTCTCACCTCATTGATCTCTCTCTCTCCCCACTCCCTTCCTCTCTGAAATCAATATAAAAATATTTTTTAAAAAGACCCATATAAACAAAATCAGAAATGAGAGAAAAGTCACTACAGATTTACAAAGGATTATACTAGAATATTATGAAAGACTTTATGCCACCAAATTCAATAACCTAGAAGAAATGGGTAAGTTCCTAGAAATATACTAAATCATGAAGAATTGGAAAATCTAAATAGACCGATTAGCAGTGAGGAAATTAAAACCATCAAAACCTCCCCAAAAATAAAAGTCCTAGACCAGATGGCTTCACCTGTGAAATCTACCAAGCTTACAAAGATTAAAAACCTATCCTTCTCAAACTCTTCCAAAAAATTGAAGAAGAGGCAATACTTCCTAAGACATTCTATGAGGCCAATATAACCCGGACACCAAAACCTGGCAAAGATAACACACAAAAAGAAAACTATAGACCAATATCTCTGATGCAAAAATCCTAAACAAAACACTAGCAAATTGAATACAATAGTACAGCCAAAAAATAATACATCACGATCAAGTGGGATTCATTCCAGGGGCATAAGGATGGCTCAACATTTGCAATGTGGTAATACACCACATTAACAAAAGAAAAGAAAAAAATCATATGATCTTATCAATAGATGCAGAAAAAGCCTTTGATAAGATACAACATCCATTTATGATTAAAACACCAATAAAATAGGAATAGAAGGAAAGTACCTCAACATAATAAAGACCATCCATATATGATAAGCCCTCAGCTAATATCATTCTCAATGGCGAAAAACTGAAAGGTTTTCCCCTAAGATCAGGAACAAGTCAAGGATATCCTCTCTTACCATTCTTATTCAACACTCAGGGCCCGAATGGGTAGGGTCCCTAGGCCTGGCCGGCAATCAGGGCTGACCTGCAGGGTGACTGGCGGGGGTGATCGGGGGACCCCAATGGAACCTGCCTTGGCTGGCCTGGTGCCGCCCACTTGCCAGCCCCCCCACTGCCACTGCAGGTCGGGGTCTGGGGGCAGCTCCCGTGTTGAGCGTCTGCCCCCTGGTGGTCAGTGAGCATCATAGTGATCAGTCGTTCCGCTGTTTGGTCAATTTGCATATTAGGCTTTTATTATATAGGAGGATAGTGCTGGAAATCCTAGCCTGAGCAATAAGAGAAAGAAATAAAAGGCATCAAAATAGGGAAGGAAGAAGTTAAACTGTCACTTTCTGCCAAAGACATGATGCTGTATATAGAAAACCCTACAGACTCTACTAAACTATTAGAAATAATAAATAAATACAGTCAAGTTGCAGATACAAAATCAATGCGCAAAAATCCACTGCCTTCCTGTATACTAACAACAAAACTTTAGAAAAAGAAATGGAAAAAACAATTCCTTTTGCAATAGCAACTAAAAGAAAAAAATACCTAGGAATAAACTTAACAAAGAATGTGAAAGACCTATATAATGAAATTTACAAAGCATTATTTTTTTATTTTTATTTTTTAAATATATTTCATTGATTTTTTACAGAGAGGAAGGGAGAGAGATAGAGAGCTAGAAACATCAATGAGAGAGACATCGATCAGCTGCCTCCTGCACATCCCCCATTGGGGATGTGCCCGCAACCCAGGCACATGCCCTTAACCAGAATCGAACCTGGGACCCTTCAGTCTGCAAGCCGACGCTCTATCCACTGAGCCAAACCGGTTTCGGCTACAAAGCATTATTAAAAGAGATTGAAAAAGACACCAGAAAATAGAAAAATATCCCATGTTCATGGATTGGAAGAATCAACATAGTTAAAATGGCCATATTACCCAGATTTTAATGCAATGGGGATTTAAAAAATGTCATTTTTTCAAAGAAATAAAATGAGAAATCATCAGATTTGTATGTAACCACAAAAGACCCTGAATAGCCAAAGCAATCCTCAGAAAAAAGAACAAAGTTGAAGGTATCACGTTATCTGACTTCAAATTATACTACAGAGCTACAATAATTAAAACAGCATGGTATTGGCAGAAAAACAGACACACAGATCAATGGAATAGAATAGAGAACCTACCTATAAAACCACACATATATGGACAGATAATTTTTTTAAAAAAATATATTTTATTGATTTTTTACAGAGAGGAAGGGAGAGAGATAGTCAGAAACATCGATGAGAGAGAAACATCGATCAGCTGCCTCCTGCACATCTCCCACTGGGGATATGCCCGCAACCCAGGTACATGCCCTTGACCGGAATCGAACCTGGGACCTTTCAGTCCGCAGGCCGACGCTCCATCCACCGAGCCAAACCGGTTTCGGCTGGACAGATAATTTTTGACAAAGGAGCACAGAAATGCACATTTGAGTAAAGATAGTCTCTTCAATAAATGGTGCTGGGAAAACTGGAAAGCCACATGCAAACGAATGAAACTAGATTACAGTTTGTCCCCAGGTACAAAAATTATTTCAAAGTGGATTAAAGACCTAAATATAAGACCTGAAACAATAAGTTACATAGAAAAAAATATAGGTATAAAACTTATGGACCTGGGTCATAGAGAACATTTTATGGACTTGCTCCCAAAGGCAAGGGAAGTAAAGGCAAAAATAAATGAATGGGTCTATATCAAACTGAAGAGCTTCTTCTGCACAGCAAAAGAAATGGACAATAAAACAAATAGGTAGTCAACCAGATGGGAGGTGATATTTGCAAATAGTAGCTCTAACACAGGTTTCATTTTCCAAAATATATAAAGAACTCATAAACCTCAACACCAAAGAAACAACTCAATCAAAAAGTGGGCAGAGGACCTGAAAATACACTTCTCCCAAGAAGACATACAACAGCCAATAGGTATATGAAAAGATGTTCAATCTCACTGGCAATTAGGGAAATGCAAATCAAAACTACAATTAGATACCACCTTATACCTGTTAGAGTGGCCATTATCAAAACAAACAATAACAAGTGTTGGGGAGATTGTGAAAAAAAGGGAACCCTTATTTACTGCTGGTGGGAATGCAGACTGTACTATGGAAAGCAGTCTGGTAATTCCTCAAAAAATTAAGAATACATAGAGCTACCATATGACCCAGCAATCCCACTCCTGAGTATATACCTGAAAAACTTGAAATCATGTATTCACAAAGCTATGTGCACCCCTATGTTCATTGCAGCATTATTCACGGTGGCCAAGACATGAAAACAACCAAAGTGTCCCATGATAGAGGACTGGATAAAGAAGATGTGGTACATATACTCGATGGGATACTACTCAGCCATAAGAAAGGAAGAAATAGCACCATTTGCAACAACATGGATGGACCTTGAGAACACTATGCTAAGTGAAATAAGTCAGACAGAAAAAGCTAAGACCCATATGATTTCATTCATATGTGGGATATAAAACGGAAACTTATGAACAGAAACAGCAGATGGTAGCTGCCAGAGGGAAGGGGGTGGGAGAGAAAGGGGTTTTAATATGAGGTGACAAGAGAAAATTTGACTTTGGGAGATGGGCACACAGTACAATACACAGATCTTGTAACAGAAACTCACACATGAAACCTATGTGTTCATGTTGACCAAAGTCACCTCAATCAATTTAATAAATAAAATTTAAAAGAAAAGTTATTTCTTGAGCAAGCCAATTGGAAGATCCAAGTGTGGAGTGTCTAAATCCATGATTCAGATGAGGTTGGTGGACAAGGTCCAGGTATATCCACAGCTTTGGATGGAATGGAAGGGGATGAAAGAAAAAGCCACAGGATCAGGATCAAGAACCAGGGTGGAAAAAAAAGAAAAAAAAGAACCAGTTGGGTTTGAAGAGTTAACATAGCAAGCTTGACTGCTATCATTTACCAGGCCTGCTTACAAGTTCGGCCCTTGGTTGACATCTGGAAACCTGGATTTCAGTTTTTCCACCATTTCCAGAACTTATAAGAGTGGCTCACTGTGCCTAAACAGCACATCCTGTGTGACTCCTTTCAAAATTCCCTCTGAAAGTTTGAGCCTGGTTTCTCCCAGACTTTGCCAATTCATCTTTTCCATTTGCTAAATTTGCTTTGTATATTTTTGCTGTAAGAAATCATAACCATGAGTATGGTTACTTGGGGATTCCCAAGACAGATGTGTAAACCACACAAAAGCTGAAGTCATTTGGAAGAATAGAAGCATAGAGTAAGAGGCAAGCAGTTACCAGGTTTTTCAAGATAATGGGCAGTAATTAGGTCATTAAATGATCAAATCAGGAGAGTGAGAGGGCTATATGAGCCTCAACAGAGTAATAGAGGTTTTATCAGGAGAGGGAAGAGAGCAAAGACATCAAGCCCACATCCTGAACATAGGTTTGTAGGGCAAGAAATACTCCAATGCCATCATTGGGGAAAGCTGGTGATGGGAATATTTCCATCATTTCCTGGACTTATAAGAGTGGTTCACTGTGCCTAAATGTGGAACTGTTCTTAGAGGTCAAAGGCTAAGAACATAGAGGATTAACCCTGAATCTGCTCTAATGTACACATCTGTCTACATTGACAGTACAGCAGGGTTTTCTGGTACCTTATGGTAATGAATTACTTGCTGAGCACACTGGTGTAGAGTGGTATCACAGCTGGGCACTACTATCTTTCACCATATTCTAAGTCCTCAAGAAGTGTAAACCAATGTTCCTCTCACCCACTTTAGCTTTGGCTTCTTTTGCAGAGGGAAAGACATTGCCAGCATTATTTTAATAGCCAAATATAGAAATTATCCAAATGTGGCATCATCAGAATGGATAAATTGTAGTCTACTGACACAATGGAATATTACACTGCAATGAAAATACTTCACAACCAAATGCAACAATATGTTCAACTCATAAACACAATGTTGAGCAAAGAAGCTAAGCATAGATAAAGTATATATTATATAATTCCGTTTATATAAAGAATGAAAAACAAGCAAAAGCAATTCATCCTGTTAGAAGTCAGGACAGTAGTAATTCTTGAAGATGCAAGGGGTTACTGAAAGGCAGCTGTGTGTGTGTGTGGGCTAATAGGGGTACTGTTAATATTCGGATTCCTAATCTGGATGCTTGTTACATCGGTAATCATGATTATTATGCACATGATTTCGGTGTGCATATACTTTAAAACAAAAGGGATACTCAATATATGTGAAAAAAAGCAAGTACATATTTTACAACAGTACATTTACCATGAATCCATTTTTGTTGAAAAGTACATGGCTGTACAGAACAATGCCAGGCAGAATATACACTCAAATAGTGTTAACAATGGTTAGCTCTTGGCAGTGGAATTGTAGATGATATTTTCTTTTCTTTTACCTATTTTTAAAAACCGTCCTCAGTACTTCCCATATTCTTTTTACAATGTATTAATTTACAAAAAAAAACAAAACTATAACTACTTGCATTTTATGAGCTGCAACATATAAGATTTTGGGACAAAGAAATGCTATTAAACACTGGGGAATGGAGCAAGGGATAACCATCACTCAACCAACTCATAAAAGAATTTATAGAACAATTTCAGCACAAGCAAAATCCTGAATTGCAATGGTGGGATTTGCATTCTCATCAATCCTGTGTGAGACTAATACCCAAGGATTACCAGAATTAGGTGAGTACCAGGATTATAGAGGCACACAGACATCTGTTCCTGTCCTCTGTAATGGGATGACAATAAACCATTTACAATCAGTACAATCTTGTCTGGGCCCAGGCTTCTCACACCCCCTCAAGATTAGCATTCTTTGCTCTCTTCCCCTTCCACTCCCAGACTGCTCTTCAAGTCTGGAGGCAAAGGCAAGGGTTTCTGGGCCATGAGCTCTTTTGCTGGCTGTTCTCAGTTTTTTCTGTGCACCTAAAGTATGAATCACTCTAAGAAAGCCTTATTATTGAATTAAAATATGCTTTGGTCTCACAGAGCTGCTTTCTTTCTTTATAAACCACAACATTGGACATCAGTGCATTTTAAAGCATTTCCTTAAAACCAACATTCATTATAAACTGGAATCAGATTCAGGTTTATTTTGGTATGTTTATGAGCTAAACCTGAGAACATTATATCAGTCAGCCAAGTTAATTAAATATGAAGACAGCTGGAATTTAAAGGACACACATACCACTGGCTTCAGCTATGCACCATCACTGAGAACAGAAACCACATTAGATTCATAGTTTTACCACGTGCTCTCATAGCTAGATTTATAAATGTCCCCAAACCAGAAGCTTGCTTTTAACAGTGGTTCTGAAAAACAGGATATGAACTTTGCATCACCCCTCCTCAGAAGGCTGGGATTATAAGAGTAGGGACTGGGACCTGTACCTCTAGCTTCCCAGTGCACACACTGGCTGGCTGTCTGGCTGTCGCTGGCCTCTGCTGCTTAAAGCTACATTTTCCCTTACTTCCCTCACTTGATCAACTCCTACTCATGGGATACCTCTTTTAAGAAGTTGTCCCTGTATCTCCATCTTGCAAGAAGCTAAGGCAGCCTGCTCTGAGCAAATCCCCATTTAGCATCCTCACATTCAGGGATTAATGGTGCTATTTTACTTCCCTAAACTTTAGTCCAATTGTATTAATACTTGTCATCCTGTAAAAACACACTCAAAACAGGTATACTAAGCAAACTGAAGAGATCACTAAGCTCCTTTAAGAGATCACTCATGATTGTGACACTCTCCCCACTCAGTTTAAAAACGGCTTACAGTCTCTAACCCAGAGGTTCTCAACCTGTGGGTCGCGACCCCTTTGGGGGTCGAACGACCCTTTTACAGGGGTCGCCTAAGACCATCCTGCATATCAGATATTTACATTACGATTCACAACAGTAGCAACATTACAGTTATGAAGTAGCAACGAAAATAATTTTATGGTTGGGTTACAACATGAGGAACTGTATTTAAAGGGCCAGAAGGTTGAGAACCACTGCTAAACTAAGAGGGCAGGGGTATCTTGCAACACTGAATTCAGACATGATTACATCTATTAGCACTGGTGCTTACAGAAGCTTCTTTCAGGCAGATAACCCAGAAACAGGGACAACAGCCATGTAAATCTGAGACACAACACACATTCATTTCCTGTATGCTAGGAACAAAATACTCAAGTCTTGGTACTCAAAGCAGCCTAACCTTGGAGGAAAGATTCTGTCCTGCAGAAATGTCCGTAGCGCGCCCCCCCCCCCCCCCCGGCCCCAACACACACACACACACACACACACACACACACACACACACACTTGGTCCTTTCCCTCTCTCATGCCCTAGTCCAGGGGTGGGCAAACTTTTTGACTCGAGGGCCACAATGGGTTCTTTTTTTTTTCTAAAATATTTTATTGATTTTTCACAGAGAGGAAGGGAGAGAGATAGAGAGCTAGAAACATCAATTAGAGAGAAACATCGATCAGCTGCCTCCCGCACACCCCCTACTGGGGATGTGCCCGCAACCCAGGTACATGCCCTTGACCGGAATCAAACCTGGGACCTTTCAGTCCGCAGGCTGACGCTCTATCCACTGAGCCAAACCGGTTTTGGCCACAATGGGTTCTTAAACTGGACCGGAGGGCCGGAACAAAGGCATGGATGGAGTGTTTGTGTGAACTAATATAAATTCAAAGTAAACATCATTACATAAAAGGGTACAGTCTTTTTTTTTTTTAAGTTTTATTCATTTCAAACGGGCCGGATCTGGCCAGCGGGCCGTAGTTTGCCCACGGCTGCCCTAGTCACAACCTGGATACACCAGATTTGGAAGGATGGGGAAATGAAAAAATAATCTTACTGAGAAAACTTCATCAAAGCCCTTAA
Source organism: Myotis daubentonii (assembly GCF_963259705.1). Classification (NCBI taxonomy): domain Eukaryota; kingdom Metazoa; phylum Chordata; class Mammalia; order Chiroptera; family Vespertilionidae; genus Myotis; species Myotis daubentonii. The sequence goes on from NC_081854.1 coordinate 27,374,250, forward strand.
AGGAGGGGGCTAGATTAAATGAGCCAGCTGTGATGTTTTAAAACTTTTTCTAAGCCTGGCTGATTAAAACTACCTATGGAACCAAGACTGATTCCTAGGCTCCACTATAAAACTTCAGAACGAGAGTCTCCAGGTGTGGAACATGGAAATTTGGACTTTAAGAGTGCTTCTCAGGAGATTCTGATAAGAGATTTGTGAACCAACAGAGAGGGAACTGGATGGAGTGGTAACTCCTACCATGACAATGGGTTCCCTAAATGCTGACACTGCTACTGGGAGTAAAGTCCCTTTATACTTGTCCTTTCATGTCCCATGTATAAAGTTAGTTCTGGGGGCAGGGAGGAACTGAATTCCCCACTCATTGTCTTCCCACGTGGAGGGAGTTCAGCTAGTATTTCTCAAAGTGGAAGGGCCACTGCTGTATTTTGGGCTGGATAAATGATTATGTGGCACTGTCCAGAATAGTGTAGGACATTTACCATCCCTGACCCTGACTCTTAAATGCCAATTGTTCCTAGTCATTGGGACAGCCCAAAACACATTTCTTCACTTTCCTAATTACTCCTAGGATGTCAGTTAAGACTCTGATTAAGAGCCATTGAGCTGGATTAACATTCCTGACCTATCTTTCTACCCCTTACATTAAGTTCCAATTTTGGAGGGGAAAAAGGTCTATCCAATACGTGAATTTAGGAGGAGCCAGCCCTTCCCTCTCTCCTCATTTGCACCTGCCTGGTCACATTCTAGCCTGAGGTTTTCCACTTGGCTGTCTCCTCATGTCGCAGATTTGAACTTAGGTGTGGTCTCCACTCTAGAGGGGGAGAAGGGGGCTTGTTCCTTTACCTAAACACCTACAACAATAAATAAATCTTAGAGAGAAAATAATTTAGTTCTTTTAGGGAATATAAACATGACCATAATTCCGTTCTGACATTTTAAAGATGCCTTTATCTTTCTATTGTAAGAAAACATTACTGTTTAAAGAGAAAGAACTTTGACGAACATTTTTTATTGAAGAGTTTTATTCTGTCTTAGAATAAAATCCTTGCTTTAATATTGTAAGGTGCACTGCAGGTATGCCATGCTGCCAGTTATTGGGGCACCAAATGCCCTAGTCAGTGACCCAGAGGGCTTGGAAATGCATGAATTCATATTTTTAGAGCATGTAGAACTGGTATTTACAGTTTTTCTTCTCGAAATAGGCCCAGGACATCTCAAACAGTCTATAAGTACTGCCATAGCACTTGCTTTGATGTTAAGAATGCCTCAGAAATGTGTTCAATATCATGATTTATGGGTCCTCCAAAAGGTTTTGTTGTTAACATGCAAACAAACAGTATTAAACAATATTATCTAAATTATGGCTGTCAAGTACTGAAACTTAAACCAAATTACAAAACATCTTCTTGTAGAGCTATACAAAAGATATAAAATTAAAAATATCAACCATCTTTAAATATTCTAATTCTACTGTGCAGTTTTCCACATCTTTATCACTACTGAATAGCTGAAGGAGAAAGTTAACAAAATCAAGAGAGATAAGAATATTTAAATCTTTGGATCCCTTTATTCCATGGCCTTCATAAAACACAAAGGTGGCCAGATTTCCCCCCCCAGTATAGCTTAAAATATCAAAAAGATTTACTAGTAATTTATAGTTAGCAATGAACTCTATATTGAGTTATTTGTGAATCATAGGCCCAAGGACCAGTGTTACGATATCTGATAAGTTGCCAAAATAATTTCTAACACTCTGAATCCTCTTGAAATATAATGGAATGAGTCAACTTATCACGACAAAATTCCAGGCATTATCAGGAAGAACAGGTTAACAGATGCCTAGTTTTACTGTCTTAAAAAAAGGGGAGGACTTACATATTTGAAAATACAGCTAAGTACATGGTTATCTATGATTATTTACATTCATATACTGAAAATATCTATTATTTGGACAAATCCTGTGATATGCCATTTACTATAAAATGAAATTCTTACAATGAGCATGAGTAATTTATCCTTAATAAAAGAATGTATCAAATCTTCATTTGTGTTCTAAACATTAAAACAGAAAATCAAAACCAAAAATCTTAAGCCTGGAAAGCTATGGAAAAAAAAAAAAGACCCACCCATAGCTCTGTTCCTCAGCACAACTTCTGCAAGGACACAGTATGTTTGCTGACTTTAAAATGTTTATTCTTTAAAAAATTAGTTGCTTTTTATACAGCTATACAAAGTTCTTAATGTTTCTTTGGCAATGGAATATAATGGAATTTTATAACTATATAAAAAAGTTACCTTTGCCTAAGAAACAGTATTTACTGTGTGTACATAGGTGACCGACAAAATTCTCTACCATCCAGCACCCCAATTAACTGATGAAATAAGCTACCTCAAAAGGGATATTACAGGATTTCCAAAAAGAAAGGGAAAAAGATACACAGACAGACACACACACGCACAAACACACCCTTCTGTGGCTTGAAACACAGTATCACGGCCCTAACTGCAGGTAACTTGCAATAATTGCCAAATACAATTTACTGATAAGAAAAATCCTTTCAGTGATGAAAAAATACTTGTAAGTCCCATTGAAGTACTGCTTTAGTTTACACATAAGAAATTACTTAACCTTCTGCTATTTCAAATATATTTAATGCTCATTTTTAAAGATGAGCTGCCCCTTCCCCCCCAATATAACTGCATCATATCTTTGAAATTAAGCAGAAAAATAAACAAACCAACAAACAAAAAAACCCAGTGCTGGTGACAAATATACAGCAAATTCACTTCTTCATTCTTGGTAAAGGCTGAAACCAATTCTTAGGACCTTGAAGAGCTAGAAATTCACCTATTTCCAAAGACTTGTTTGTAGACTATGCAGCAACTTTGTTGTCTTTCTAAAAAAAGAAAAAAAAAATTAGCTGTTTCAAATTATTGGTTAATTAATAACCATTTCTTTCTAATATGCTTAAATATACTTTCCATTATCTTTAAATATATCCTCCCTTTACTCTCACATATAAATCTGTACCACTGATTTCCAGAAAATACTTTTTACTTCCAAACCCCAGCAGGAGCTCATTATTTGTTAACTACATTTTCTAGTCAGTAGTAGAGTTTATTTATTTAAAAAAATGTTGTTTTTATTGATTTTAGAGAGAGATGAAAGAAGAGGGAGAGACAAGATAGAAACATTGACTGTCTGCCTCCTGAACTACCGCTACTGGAGACTTATCCCACAACCTGGGCATGTGCCCTGACTGGGAATTGAACTGGTGAACTCTTTTTTTAAAAAAAAAATATTTTATTGATTTTTTACAGAGAGGAAGGGAGAGCGAGAGGGATAGAGAGCTAGAAACATCAATGAGAGAGAAATATCAATCAGCTGCCTCCTGCACACTCCCTACTGGGTTATGTGCCCGCAACCAAGGTACATGTGCCCTTGATCGGAATCCAACCTGGGACCCTTGAGTCTGCAGGCCGACGCACTATCCACTGAGCCAAACCGGTCAGGGCATGAACTGGTAATCTCTTGGTGCTGAGCCACACCAGCCAGGCTCTAGTTAAAGTAGTGGTGTTGTAGGCTAATCCCAGCAAGAAGCCACCCCCCCCAAGATACAGGTATACCCCGCTATCTTTGATTGCCATCCTAATTACCTTTAAAAATAATGATACAACTTAAATCTTCAATATACTACTACTAGTCAAATTCATCAAGTACAACCAACGATGTACTTTGGAAAAAGATTAATAAAATCTCTAAGTCTTTGATGTCTTTACTAAGTAATAGCATATCCAGACAGTAAAATAACATTTCTTTCCAAAGGGTCATTCCCTTAGTAGAAAGCAAATGATTTAGAAATTCATTTTAAAAGATAACTTTTAAATTTGAAATAAGTTTCTGAAAATCTGAGAATTGACTGGGAAGTTTAAATAAGCAACTAGGGAAAAAACAGTAAACATCTCAAGGGGCCTCTAACTTTCTAGTGAGACTAATCTTAAACTAAAGTCTTGTACACACACAGTATCAGAGCCAGGGGCTTCCATTTTTCTCAGAACTAGTTGCTACTATGTATCTGGCTTATACTGCTGATTGTCATCCTGTTAGAAATATACATTTCCTATGTTAAAGACGAACTTTATCTGTGCATACAACACCAAAGCATTTGTACAATGTTGTTAAAGTAGAATACATAAGGCATGGTATAAGTTGGTGCAGAAAGAATTACGAGGAAGATGATCCTGCCACCCCCACCATAGCCAACCTTTACATGTTCCGATTTTTAAAAAATCTTTCAGAATGCTATCTGATTAATCCAGACCTGTAAGAGCCCAAAAGCTGTGGTTTTCTGAAAGGAAAAATAAGCAAGAAAGAGGAGAGATGGAAAGAGGGACAGAGAGGAAAAAGTGTGAAAGGGAGAGAGAGAACCATACTGAGTCATTTGGGATACCCCATTGTCTCTGGATGCTCCCTGAAGAAACACATACTCAAATGGGAGGCAATCTGTCTCATCCCTCCTGGTGGCTTAATGTCTTAGCAGCAGCATACAAACCAGGAGCTGGCTGTCCTCTTATTATCCCTGGCCTAACCCCCTTCCCCAGCCCCCCCCCCCCCCCGCCCCGCAAAAAAGGGGAAGAAAGCGCCATAAGACCAAACTTAACACAAGTTTATGTTTCTAACATTATCCTTAAGGAAAATTGGGCTAGAAGTCAAAGAGAGGGAGTTTTGGCTTTATATATTAGTTTGTACCTAGATCTAGAGCAGGGGTGGGCAAACTTTTTGACTCGAGGGCCACAATGGGTTCTTAAACTGGACCGAGGGCCGGAACAAAAGCATGGATGGAGTGTTTGTGTGAACTAATATAAATTCAAAGTAAACATCATTACATAAAAGGGTACGGTCTTTTTTTTTTTTTTTAGTTTTATTCATTTCAAACGGGCTGGATCCGGCCCGCGGGCCGTAGTTTGCCCACGGCTGATCTAGAGAGTTAACCTCTCTGGCTCTTTGGTTTCCTAACCCTATGTATTGGGGTGGGTTTGGAGAAAGGTTCTAGTCTCTCACATGAGGGTATTTTTTTAATTGATTTTTCAGAGAATGAAAGGGAGGGAGGGAGGAAGGGAGGAAAGGAAAATGGGAAGAGGGAGACAGATACATTGACTGGTTGCCTCCCACACACACCGTGACCAGGGCTGGGGATGGAGCCTGCAATCCAGGTATGTGCTCTTGACCGAAATTTGAACCTGTGACCCCTCAGTAACCACTGAGCCCCACTGGCCAGGGCAGTATATGGCTATTTTTAAAGAGTCCTAAAAATTGGTATTTCTATCAAACATACATTTTCATTAAGCTATCAGATTTGCTTATGCTCACCCTAAAAATGTAATGATTCATGCTAACAGAGCACAATGACCAAAACCAATCATTACATGAAAGCTACTACAAATACTATTGACATCCACTTTGAAAAACGAGTTTAATCCCTGGGGGTAAATCTCCTACTAGTATATGTAATAATGATCACTCACTATTTCTACCTTTGAAGGAGCCAAATGATATGATTTGAAGGCACAGGCTGATGAGAAGGCCTCTGATGGCAGGCAGAGGGTCATTCAACTTTGTAATGAACAATCAAGGGCTAGCCACACTGATGGGCCTTTGTTGCCACTGAAGGCTAAAGGAAGTACTCCTAATGAACATATGCTAAGCACTTACTTCAAGCCCATTATGGCTCCATGCTGAGCAAGTGTTTTGGTGGAATACATATTCACTAATGCCAAGAGGCTCCCACATAGCTGGTGATACAAAACAAAATGCATGAAATAGGGAACATGAATATATTTAACATGTACACTAGCGAAAGCAGATACTACAGGAGGTGAGAAAAGGAAGAAATCAGTGTAGGAAGGAAGAAGTTTATAAGAATAGAGGAAACCTTGGGTAAGACTGTGAAGTATAAGTGAAAGGGATCCCTTGACTTTTAGCTGAGACTAACTTCCCACTGGACTCTAAACACCAAGGAGGCAGGACTGAGTCTGTTCTGTTTACCACCAATGTCCAGCACAGTGCTTGGCATATACAAAGAATTCCATATATATTTGGTCAATGAATGAATGAGGTCAGAGTCTGAATCAAAAAACAATGTGACTATGAGTGAACTTGCTTAAACCAGATAAGTTAAAGGGTAATAAGAAATGGGGCTGGGTATGTCAAATGGGACCCTCAGTAAGAGGAGGCAGTGCAATGTCACATTAGAACTTTTTAACCACCAAGGCAATGCCTCAAGGTCCAGTGAATCTGTCACTTCTTGAAACACTCAAGCAAATTTTGTCAGAAACATACTAGTGCAGATAAAGACTCATGTAGACAACTTCTACAATGAATTCTAATACTGCAATATACAGGGTGGGGCAAAAGTAGGTTTATAGTTGTTCATATGGAAAATAATCCTATCTAATAATAGACAAACATGGTACTTAACCGTACCTCCGACACCCTTCCCATTGGCTAATCAGGGTGATATGCAAATTAACTGCCAACCAAGATGGTGGCCGGCAGCCAGGCAGCTGAAGCAAACAGGAGGCTTGCTTGCTCCAGTGATGGAGGAAGCCAACGTTTCCCGCCTGCCGCTGCCGACCTCTGAGCTGCACTCTAAGAAACAATGCTGCAATTATAGAAGCTAAACAAACCCCAGAAACCTGCTTTCAGCCAGCCGTGCCTCAAAGCTGGAGCTGCAACAGTGTTTCAATTATAGAAGCCAAACAAACCCAGATACCTGCTTTCAGCAGCCGAGGTCTCAGAGCTGGAGCCGAGCCTTAGAGCTAAAGCCGGCTCTCATCTCCAGTGACAGCCATAGAAGGTATATAAATCCCAGAATAAAAAAGAAAAAGAAGAAAAGGAGAGGTTGGGAGCTTCAGTCGCCCGCCAGCCTGAAAACGGCCCTCAGCCCCTCACCCAGACTGGCCAGGCACCCCAGTGGGGACCCCCACCCTGAAGGGGGTGTGACCAGCTGCAAACAGCCATCATCCTCTCATCCAGGCTGGCCAGGCACCCAAGCGGGACCCCACCCTGATCCAGGACACTCTTCAGGGCAAACCAGCCGGCCCCCACCCATGCACCAGGCCTCTATCCTATATAGTAAAAAGGTAATATGCCTCTCAGCACCAGGATCAGCGGAGCCTCCCAGCACCGGGATTAGCTGAGCAGCGAGGCCTCCTGGCCCCTGGAGCAGCGCCCAAACCCCCTGATCGCCCTGCGGCTCTGTGTGTAGACAGGGGGCAGGGCCACAACCTCCCTATCCGCCCTGCTCTGTTCATGACAGGGGAAGGTGCCCCAATCCCCTGACCGGCCCTGCTCTGTGTGTGACAGGGTGCGGCGCCACAACCCCCCCCATGAGCCCTGCTCTGTGTGTGATGGGGTGGAGCCACAACCTCCCCACTGACCCTGCCCTGAGTGTGACAGGGGGCGGCGCCTCAACCTCCTGATCCGCCCTGCTCTGTGTGTGACAGGGGGTGGTGCCCCAACTCCCCTATCGGTCCTACTCTGTGCATGATGGGGGGAGCTCCCCAATCTCCTGATCGGCCCTGCTCTGTGTGTGATAGGGTTTGAAGTCCCAACCCCCCTGATGGGCCCTGCTCTGTGTGTGACAGGGGGGTATCTCCCCAACCCCCTGATCGGCCCTGCTGTGTGTGTGACAGGATACGGAGTCCCAACCCCCCTGATGGGCCCTGCTCTGTGCGTGAGAGGGGGCAGCGCCCCAATGCCCTGATTGGCCCTGCTCTGTACATGACAGGGGGTGGCGCCACAACCTCCCTATCAACCCTGCCTTGAGTGTGACAGGGGGCGGTGCCCCAACTCCCCAATTGGCCCTGCTCTGAGCCCGACCAGGGGCTGCACCTAGGGATTGGGCCTGCCCTCTGCCAACCGGGAGCAGGCCTAAGCCAGCAGGTCGTTATCTCCCGAGGGGTCCCAGACTGTGAGAGGGCACAAGTGGGGCTGAGGGACACCCCAGCCCCTGCCAGTGCACAAATTTTTGTGCACCAGGCCTCTATTACAATTAATAATAATACAAGAATAAAGGAGGGGAGAACCAAGATGGCGGCATAGGTTAACGCCAGAGTTTGCTGCTTTGAACAACTACTTCAAAAGTGAAACCAAAAAACGGAAGGGACATCACCCAGAACCACAGGAACGCTGGCTGAGTGGAAATCCTACAACTAGGAGGAAAGAGAAACGCATACGGACACTCAGAGGAGGCGCAGTGCTGAAGTCAAATTCTGAGGTGCGGAGTGCGCGGAGCGGGCTGGCGGCGGAGGGCGCGGTTGTTGTTTTCAATCGGGAGGGAGTCGCAGACTCTGAGCACCAGATCTGGGCGAGCCTTTAGGGACCCAGACTCAAACGGGAGAAGCGGGACTGTCTGGCTTCGGTCAGAGCGAGTGCAGCTTTCTCTCCGAGCTTTGCAGCAGGTGCTGGGACTCAGAGAGGCAGAGCCCCTTGGGACAGGACTGAGAGCCGCCATAACTGCTCTCTCTGGCCCACCCTGTTGATCCTGTGCAACCCGCCCCGCCCAAGCCCTGCACAGAGGCATTTGCCGGATAGCCTCAGGCAAAGGCTAGATTAGCACCTCCCTAGAGGACAGAAGTTCTCTCACTGCTGACACAGCTGATTCTCATAGCCACTTGGCCTGGAGGTCAAACCCTCCCTGGAATTAGCTACAACAATCAAGATTTACCTTTAAGACTGCGAACAAAGACCACTAGGGAGTGCACCAAGGAAGCATAACAAAATGCGGAGACAAAGAAACAGGACAAAATTGTCAATGGAAGAAATAGAGTTCAGAACCACATTTTAAGGTCTCTCAAGAACTGTTTAGAAGCTGCCGATAAACTTAATGAGATCTACACGAAAACTAATAAGACCCTCGATCTCATATTGGGGAACCAACTAGAAATTAAGCACACACGGACTGAAATAACGAATATTATACAGACGCCCGACAGCAGACCAGAGGAGCGCAAGAATCAAGTCAATGATTTGAAATGCGAGGAAGCAAAAAACATCCAACCGGAAAAGCAAATTGAAAAAAGAATCCAAAAATGCGAGGATAGTGTAAGGAGCCTCTGGGACAGCTTCAAGCGTACCAACATCAGAATTATAGGGGTGCCAGAAGATGAGAGAGAGCAAGATATTGAAAACCTATTTGAAGAAATAATGACAGAAAACTTCCCCCACCTGGTGAAAGAAATGGACTTACAGGTCCAAGAAGCGCGGAGAACCCCAAACAAAAGGAATCCAAAGAGGACCACACCAAGACACATCATAATTAAAATGCCAAGAGCAAAAGATAAAGAGAGAATCTTAAAAACAGCAAGAGAAAGTAACTCAGTTACCTACAAGGGAATACCCATACGACTGTCAGCTGATTTCTCAACAGAAACTTTGCAGGCCAGAAGGGAGTGGCAAGAAATATTCAAAGTGATGAATACCAAGAACCTACAACCAAGATTACTTTATCCAGCAAAGCTATCATTCAGAATTGAAGGTCAGATAAAGAGCTTCACAGATAAGGAAAAGCTAAAGGAGTTCATCACCACCAAACCAGGATTATATGAAATGCTGAAAGGTATCCTTTAAGAAGAGGAAGAGGAAGAAAAAGGTAAAGATACAAATTATGAACAACAAATATGCATCTATCAACAAGTGAATCTAAGAATCAAGTGAATAAATAATCTGATGAACAGAATGAACTGTTGATTATAATAGAATCAGGGACATAGAAAGGGAATGGACTGACTATTCTTGGGCGGGAAAGGGGTGTGGGAGATGTGGGAAGAGACTGGACGGGAATCGCGCACCTATGGATGAGGACAGTGGGTGGGGAGTGAGGGCGGAGGGTGGGGCGGGAACTGGGAGGAGGGGAGTTATGGGGGGGGGGGGGAAAGGAACAAATGTAATAATCTGAACAATAAAGATTTAATGAAAAAAAAAAGAAAAAAAAAAAAAGAATAAAGGCTATGTTTTGCGTATGTACGCACAACCTTAAACCTACTTCTGCTCCACCCTGTCTATGAAAGGGTTTTAACTAAAGGATCAAAATGCCTGAATAGTGAGACAGTTAAGAAAATATTTGCATTAATAAGTGCATATGTCATGTACACAGTGATTATTCAGTTTAGATAAAGTAAAATAACAGTCCAGTCTTTACACAGACAACAAGACAGCTATGTTTTCAAATATCTAAAAAATTATGTAGAGTAAATATATTCTGTGTATTTACAAAGGACAGAGTTAAACTAATCATTTGAAGATATAGGAAAAAGATTTTCACTCAAATTGTATGTATACTAGTATCTGTGAAATCCAAATAACTAGATATCCCTGGGGTGGGATAATGGTCTCAGGAAAAGTAAGGTCCCAGCTACCGAAGAAGAGGTTTGGCTAGGGAGGTCAGACCTCTCAGACGCTTTCCAACTGAGACTTTAATGATCTGTAAAGGTGTATCTGAGATAAGACTGTGCAAGTCTTTCCACAAATGTCAAAACTAAATGACTGAAAGGTTTAATGACTCAATTGAGATCATACTAGCAATAAAATTCTCACTGGGACCACAGTCTAATTTAAATGTACTTTTTCTCAAACCAAGCTGACTCAATATAGTCTCAACAAGGAGTTGTCCTAAGTTCTTCAACAGGTAGCTGATATGCCTAAAGTGAGGTAAAGAAAGATGGAAGGTCTAAAGACCAATCAGTAGGCTATTATGGTAGTTGGCAGGGACATGTCAAAGGAATGAATGTGGTGATGTGAAAATGGGCCATGATCATGAATACCTCCATGCCCCTGGGGACAAAAGAATGGCAGGTTTGGCCAGTTAGTTCAGTGGTTAGAGCGTTGGCACGAGGATCAAAGGGTCATGGGTTTAATTCTGGTCAAGGGCACATACCTTGGTTGCAGGCTTGAACCACAACCCTGGCAGGGGCACGTGCAGGAGGCAACTAATCGCTGTCTCTCTCGCATCGATGTTTCTCTCTCTGTCGCTCCCTATCCCTTCCACTCTCTCTAAAGATCAATGGGAAAAAATCCTCAGGTGAGGATTAATGAAAAAGAAAAAAAAGAAAGAAAGAAAGAAAGAAAGGGAGGAAGGGAGGGAGGGAGGGAATGGTATATTATTAGCCAATCAAACACTAGGAAGAGGCAAAGCTGAAATAATGGGAAGGCAAGATGATGATGAGGTCATTCAGAGGAAGGTTAAGTTTAAGTTGATCACAGGCACAAAGCAGGTGAAGATAGAGCAATGCAGATGGAAGCATATGAGGTCCAAACTGAAAAACTGATTAGAAGCTTTGCTCCGACAAGCTGGAAAAGGGAAGGGGAAAGGGAAAGTCAGAGAAGGAAGAGGGAAGGGGGGCAGAGTGGGAGAAAGAGCGCACTTGGGCATGCTTTAGCATATGCAAGAGTGCAAAGAGAAGCATGAATGCTTTCAAGTAGCAGCAAACTGAATGTTCCAGGCAGAAGGAATGGATAAAAAAGGTCCTGAGATAGGATTAAGCTTGTCCCTAAACAAGAGCAAGAAGGCCCACATATCTGTGTCAGGGTGAATGGAGAGAAGCAGAGTCCCACTGGCAAAAAGAACTAGAGGTAGTTCTAGACTTCTAACCTGGAGAAGATCATGAAGCATCTTATAGGCTGTGTTGAGAAACATGTGTTGTTTTATTTAAAAACAAACAAACTTGTGTATAAAAAACAAACAAACAAGAATAAAAGACTCTGCCCAGCCAGTGTGGCTCAGAGGTTGAGAATCGACCTATGAATCATGAGGTCACAGTTCAATTCCCTGTCAGGGCACATGCCTGTGTTTCGGGCTTGGTCCCTCTGTAGGGCATGTGCAGGAGGCAGCTGATCAATGATCCTCTCATCATTGATGTTTCTAACTCTCTCTCCCTCTCCCTTCCTCTCTGAAATCAATAAATGTATTAAAAAAAAAAAAAGGAAAAGCCAAAACCGGTTTGGCTCAGTGGATAGAGAGTCGGCCTGCGGACTAAAAGGTCCCAGGTTCGATTCCGGTCAAGGGCATGTACCTGGGTTGCGGGCACATCCCCAGTAGGAGATGTGCAGGAGGCAGCTGATCGATGTTTCTCTCCCATCGATGTTTCTAACTCTCTATCTCTCTCCCTTCCTCTCTGTAAAAAATCAATAAAATATATTAAAAAAAACAAAAGAAAAAAAACACTTCAAGTTGGGTGTCAAGTATTGCAGAGGAATTAAGAGCAAATATTTGTGAAAAGGCTACTGAATTCTGTAAGCAAAATGTTACGGGCAAGAGCAGTAAGTTTCTAAGATATAGTTTTCTAGCTGGAATGGCAATTTTGCATCAGATGTGCTGCAGCTCCATTAGGCCACCATGGCTGAATAGCCAGAGCTAATGATGAGGCTAATTTTCAGCAGTCTTGGCTGTGATGAGACAATATCAAAGGCATCAAAATTAATAGACCAGCCCTGGCTGGCTAGCTCAGTTAGTTAGAGCGTTGTCCCCATATGCCAAGATTGCGGGTTCGATCTACGGTCAGGGTTCATACAAGAATCAACCAATGCATGAATAAATAAGAGGTACAACAAACTGATGTCTCTCTCTCAAATAAATCAATACAAAATAAATAAAAAATTAACAGATCAGATCCCAAAGCCACTAACACAGAACCTTCAGAAGGATCTCAACAACAGTCAGTTACAATGGGATTTTGATCCTTTCTGTTTATATACCTTCCTCTCCGCTATCCCTAAAAATCAATAAACTAGGATAGTGACAGACTCCTTTAAATAATAGTACATATAAACATACTATAGAGAACTATACAATTTTCTAGGAGCAGTTCCCGTATGTCAATATCATGAGATTTTCAAGACCATGGCAAAATAAGAAAACCAAGGAATATGAGGTTGTGTTTTTCACAAAACTAAATTAAGAGCACTGACTCAGGAACAAATTTACTAGGTTCAAGACCCATCATCATCACTTACTAGCTGACTTCAGACAAGTTATTTAATATCTTTATACCTATTTCCTCATTTGTAAAATGGGGATTAAAAAGAGAATCTACACCACAGAGTTGCTGTGAGGTTTAAGTGAGTTTGATATATACATGCAAAATACTATATGTTAGCTGCTATTAAACATATAGGTTTGTCTTCCATTGTGAAGTATGTCCTTCCTAGACTCTTTTAGTGTTAAAGCATACTTTGTTATCTCAAATAAAGATGGTATGCTATAATACTTTTGTGGATAATGCCTTAAGTGATCTTCTGTGCTTCCAACAAAATATAATCTTAAAAGAAGAAATTAAAAATAAAAAAGAAGAAATAATCCTAAGTCAGTCTCTAATAGCTTTTTTGGGGAAATTTTACCAATCTGTAAAATCTAAAACTACAGTTCTATAATAAAAAGACAAAAAAGACTTATTAGCCAAGTTACTACTCATTAAAATTATATAAATATCCTAATCAGGTAAAAATGAAAGTTATACAAATGCCCTAAAAATATTCACCCAAAATAGGATAAAAGTAAAAACATTTTGAGTTTCATTAAAATGCATGCTGTTCGGCATGCAATTTTATGAAAAACATAATACTTACCCTATAATCAAAATCTGCAAATTCCCTGCCCCCACGACCTCCTCTGAATCCACCACGAAATCCTCGAGGGGTGGTGAAGGTACCACCTCTACCACCACCACGCCCTCGGCCACCACGGAAACCAAGACCTCCTCTGCCTCTGTATCCCCCACGGCCACGGTTTGGTCGAAGTGGGATTCCAAATGTTTCAGCATTTAATCTTCTTTCTTCAGCCCAGGTTGGTCTCCGTTCTCTATTTTAAGCACAAATAATCTTTAGTGTATATCAGGTTTTAAAGAACATTTTCAAGCAAAACTATGTAACACTAATTCCCAAATTAAGGCGAAGCAATTCCTAAAGATCAAGTAAGAATAAGCATCTTATTATAAAAGCCATCACAAACTGTTCTTGTTCCTTTAATATTGTTAAATTTCATGTGAAAATATAACTGGTATTAGATTCTTGCAAATACAGTTAATAAAATAAACATGGTAACAGCACCAATATAATGGGAATTCAGATATAGTGGTATTGGCAATTAACTCCAACCCCCACTCAGCCCCAGTGGAAGAGAAAGTAAAGCCGGAAAAGGAAACCCTGTCTCAGGAAAGTGGGAGCAGGAGGGTAGGTCCCTGAGTTCCCAGTATGTACCTGGCCCAATCCCTGGACCTGATGCCTGAGGCAAGCGTCTGAATTGCTGCTGTTGCTGCTTCTATTCTAGAGCCCAAACACGGCTCAGAATCATCCCCATTCCTGTTTAAACAATGGCCACCAGGTGGCACTAAACCACAGCCTGGAGGACAATTTGGATTGATCAGCAGAATCCTTGGAACTCTTTTAGCTTGTTATGCTAGGTCCTTTAACCTGACAATTTTCTGGATCAACATTTACTTAAATGTGGCAGAGTTTTACTATATCAGCAAACTTCAAAGTAACATTAGTACTTTGGTCCTGCTTTATTTGAACTACACTGTAAAGGGTAAAGTAAAAGGTCTTACTTAGATGAAAGCTTCTGTTTTTGTTGTTTCCTTTTTATTGATGAAAGCTTCTGTTTTAATTACTAATTTTAATTTTCGTGCACTTTCTTTTAGGAAAATAAAACATCAAAAATTTGCTGTCATTAGATATTTTTGTTTTATTTTTTGATTTTTTGATCATCCTCCCCTGAGGATATGTTTTTTCCATAGCTTTTTAGAGAGAGTGGAAAGGAGAGAGAAGTAGGGAAAGAGAAGAGAGTGGGGGACACACGACTGGCTGCCTCCTGCACAGCAAACCTCAACCCAGGTAGGAGCCCTTGACCTTGACAGGGAATCAAACCATGGACCCTTCAGTGTGTGGGCCAATGCTCTAACCATGGAACACACCAGCCAGGGCAGATATTTTTAAGTATTCATTAAACTTTGTGAAATTATAAGAAATCATAAAAAAATAAAAAATAATTTCACACATCAATCTCCTAAAAGCTTAAGAATAGCTTAAAAGACAGTACCTATTATCATCACAAGAAATATTATCAAAGAAGGATTTAGTTTTGTCATAATAGCAATTAGGTCCAAGTGGATCTTCTTCATCTGCATTTCCTTCACTGTTTAGAGTATCAACTCCTGAGTCTCCTTTATCTTCACCATTTATAGGCTTCTCCTGTTTCTCAAGTTTATCTTCCACTGAAAAACAAGCACATACCATAAAAGTCAACACTTGTACTAAACATCGATTCACAAGTTAAATAAGAGTATTTTCTGAGTAGAAAAATAAAAATTCACCTTTCAATTTAAGTTTATTATGAAACTCTCTGTCAATTTCCTCCTTGTTAAATTGTGCATTTGCACTTTCAAAGTCAAAGTCTTTCTCAAATTTCATAGGACCATCTCGTCGAATACCAAATCTTCCCCTGCCACCTCGATGACACCCACGCCCTCTCCTTGGAGCTGAAGGAGCACCTGGAACTATGTTAATAAAGAAAAAAAATAAGCTGGTTTAAGACAGATGTCATCATTATGGTTTTTATATTGAATGGTCAACAACAGAAATGCTTATAAGTCTCTATACATTATTATATTTTTATATAAAAATGAAATGAAGTTTCACTAACATTTAATATATAGCACACATGAAATTTATAAACAGCACACATGAAATTATATTTATGAGGTCCACACTCATATATATAGGTGAGAGAGTGCACAATCAAACAATTTGGGAGATGTTGGTACTAAATTACTGTATAATCCTTGAGGGCAGGGACTATGTTTAGCTTATTTATATTCCTTACAATAGGCCTGGTGCACGAAAATCATGCATTGAGGGAAGGGATGGGTCCCTCAGCCCAACCTGCGTCCTCTTGCAGTCTGGGAGTCCTCAGGGGATGTCCAACTGATGGCTGAGGACAGTGGCTGGCAAACTGCGGCTCGAGAGCCACATGCAGCTCTTTGGCCCCTCGAGTGTGGCTCTTCCACAAAATACTGACTTCTGTGCATGGGCCACGAAGTTTCAATTGCACTGTATGTGCGTGCCCGCACGTGGTATTTTGTGGAAGAGCCACACTCTAGGGGCCAAAGAGCCACATGTGTCTCGCGAGCCGGAGTTTGCTGACCACGGACTTAGGACATCCTTAGCGTTGCCACAGAGGCGGGAGAGGCCACTGCCCCTGCACTAGCCAGCTGTGAGCCTGGCTTCTGGCTGAGCAGTGCTCCTCCTGTCGGAGCACACTGAACACCAGGGGGCAGCTCCTGTGTTGAGTGCCTGCGCCCTGGTGTTCAGTGTGCATCAATCATAGCAACTGGTCGTGCTGCTGCCAGGCCAAAACCAGCTCTCCAACATCCCCCGAGGGGTTCCGGATTGCAAGAGGGTGCAGGCCAGGCTGAGGGACCCCACTGGTGCACGATCGGGCCAGGGAGCGATGTGGGAGGGCTCCAGGGTGTGTCTGGCCCATCCTGCTCAGTCCCAATTGGCCAGACCCCAGCAGCAAGCTAATCTACTTGTCGACTATCTGCCCTCTGGTGATCAGTGAATGTCATAGCAAGTGGTTGAGTGGCCTTAGCATATCATTAGCATATTATGCTTTGATTGGTTGAACAGAAGACTGGACGACCAGACACTTAGCATATTAGGCTTTTATTATATAGGATACCTACAGAGTACCAAATACATTGTGGGTTCTCAAAATTTAGGAAGCCGCCCTAGCCAGTTTGGCTCAGTGGATAGAGTGTCGACCTGCGAACTGAAAGGTCCCAGGTTCAATTCTGGTCAAGGGTACATACCCAGGTTGTGGGCTCGACCCCCAGTGGGGGGCTTGCAGGAGGCAGCCGATCAATGATTCTCTCTCATCACTGATGTTTCTATCTCTCCCTCTTCCTTCCTCTCTGAAATCAATAAAAATACATTAAAAAAAAATTAGGAAACCTTTTATGGAAAGGATCAGAAGGACCAAGATTTAGAGTAAGAAAAATAAATGAACATGAATCAGAACAAACTGCAAGGTGGAGATGTTATTGCCACATCATAAATAACACAAAAGACAAGAAGCACCAGGTGTCAACCATTCCAAACACTTCCTACTCCATCTTTATTGTTTTTCCTCTAAGTGGCTCCATATTATTCAAGGCTTCCTATACCTAGTCTTTATACTATAACTAGAGGCCCGGTGAACACAAATTTGTGCACTGGCAGGTGGGGGGGTGCACCTCAGCCCCACTGTGCCCTCTCACAGTCTGGGACCCCTTGGGAGATAATGACCTGCTGGCTTAGGCCTGTTCCTGGGTGGCAGAGGGCAGGCCCAATCCCTAGGTGCAGCCCCTGGTCGGGCTCAGAGCAGGGCCAATTGGGGAGTTGGGGCGCCACCCCCAGTAATGCACAGAGCAGGGCGGATCGGGAGGTTGCAATGCCACTCCCAGTCATGCTCAGAGTAGGGCCAATTGGGGGGTTGGGGTGCCGCCCCGTCACACTCAAGGCACGGTCGATGGGGAGGTTGCGGCGTCACCCCCTGTCATGCACAGAGCAGGGTCGATCAGGGAGTTGGGGCGCTGCCCCCTGTCACGCACAGAGTAGGGCTGATCAGGGGGTTGGGGCACTCCCCCCGTCACTCTCAGGGCAGGGCTGATGGGGAGGTTGCGGCTCCACCCCGTCACACACAGAGCAGGGCCCATGGGGGGGTTGGGGCGCCACACCCTGTCACACACAGAGCAGGGCCGATCAGGGGGTTGGGGAGCTCCCCCTATCAGGCACAGAGCAGGGCCGATCCGGGGGTTTGGGTGCCTTCCCGTCACAAACAGAGCAGGGTGGATAGGGAGGTTGTGGCCCTGCCCCCTGTCACACACAGAGCTGCAGGGCGATCAGGGGGTTTGGGCGCTGCCCCTTGTCACGCTGCTCCAGGGGCCAGGAGGCCTCACTGCTCCGCTGATCCTGGTGCTGGGAGGCATATTACCTTTTTACTATATAGGATAGAGGCCTGGTGCATGGGTGGGGGCCGGCTGGTTTGCCCTGAGGAGTGTCCCGGATCAGGGTGGGGTCCCGCTTGGGTGCCTGGCCAGCCTGGATGAGAGGATGATGGCTGTTTGCAGCTGGTCACACCCCCTTCAGGGTGGGGGTCCCCACTGGGGTGCCTGGCCAATCTGGGTGAGAGGCTGAGGGCCGTTTTCAGGCTGGCAGGCGACTGAAGCTCCCAACCTCTCCTTTTCTTCTTTTTTGTATTCTGGGATTTATATACCTTCTATGGCTGTCACTGGAGATGACAGCCGGCTTTAGCTCTGAGGTTCGGCTCCAGCTCTGAGACTTCGGCCTCTGAAAGCAGGTATCTGGGTTTGTTTGGCTTCTATAATTGAAACACTGTTGCAGCTCCAGCTCTGAGGCACGGCTGGCTGAAAGCAGGTTTCTGGGGTTTGTTTAGCTTCTATAATTGCAACATAGTTGCTTAGAGTGCAGCTCAGAGCTGGGCGGCGGCAGGTGGGAAACGTTGGCTTCCTCCATCACTGGAGCAAGCAAGCCTCCTGTTTGCTTCAGCTGCCTGGCTGCCAGCCACCATCTTGGTTGGCAGTTAATTTGCATATCGCCCTCATTAGCCCATGGGAAGTGTGTTGGAGGTACGGTTAATTACCATGTTTGTCTATTATTAGATAGGTTAACAGGATTTATCCTATATAGTAAAAGCCTAATATGCTAAGTGCCTGGTCATCCGGTCAGCTGTTCAACCAAAGTATAATATGCTAATGATAGGCTAAGGCCGCTCAACCCCTTGCTATGATGTGCACTGACCACCAGGGGGCAGACGCTCTGACCAGTAGATTAGCTTGCTGCTGGGGTCCGGCTGATCAGGACTGAGCAAGACAGGCCAGACACGCCCTGGAGCCCTCCTGTGGTTTCTTTCCAGCTGACCAACCTCCCACGACCCTTCCCGGCCCCAATCGTGCACTGGTGGGGTCCTTTGGCCTGGTCTGCGCCCTCTCGCAATCTGGGACCCCTCGGGGGATGTTGGAGACCTGGTTTTGACCCGATCCTGCAGGCCAGGCTGAGGGACCCCACTGGTGCATGAATTCATGCACTGGTCCTCTAGGTAGGTATAATAAAACAATACCAAAGCAGTATAAATTATAATGAAAACTTGAGAACCCAAATATCCAACACAAGAGAAACTGTTAAGAAAAAAAAAATGGAATATGGAATAATACTTGATATGAGTTAATAGAAACATACAGAGCACAAAGCAGTATGTATTCAATGATTAGAATGATGTGTAATTTTTATTTATTTATTTTTTAAAATATATTTTATGGATTTTTTACATAGAGGAAGGGAGAGGGATAGAGAGTTAGAAACATCGATGAGAGAGAAACATCGATCAGCTGCCTCCTGCACACCCCCCAATGGGGATGTGCCCGCAACCAAGGTACATGCCCTTGACTGGAATCGAACCTGGGACCCTTCAATCCGCAGGCTGACGCTCTATCTACTGAGCCAAACCAGTTAGGGCTATGTGTAATGTTTAATACATACTGACAAAGATTGGAAGTGACTACAGAGTAAGAGACATGTTTGTGTTCACTGAAATTTGGCAAACTGCCCGTTTGAGCAAACAAAACACAACCGCCCCCCAGCAACGTATGCAGACACTTAAAAAAAAAAGTTGTTCTGGCTGGGTGGCTCAGTTGGTTGGAGTGTTGTTCCCCTACACCAAAAGGTTGTTTGATCCCAGGTTGGGCATGTAATGGAGGCAGCAGATTGATGTTTCTCGCTCACACTGATGTCTGTCTGTCTGTCTGTCTCTCTGTCAAATCAATAAACATAACCTTGGGTGATTTTAAGTATAAAATTTTAGTGAGCCTTGGGTGATGAATTTTGAAGAGTGAAAGATACTTTTATTTATTATATTATGTAATTTTTAAATGATGGAGAATAGTAATTATTTTGAGAGAGGGGTTCTCTCCTTTTCCAAATTAAAGAAGTAGAATATAGCCATGGCCAGTGTGCTCTGTGGTCAGAGCATCAACCTGTGCACTAAAAGGTCTCAGGTTTGATTCCCGGTCAAGGGCACAAACCCGGGTTTTGGGTTCACTCTCTGCCTCGCCCCACCCATTGGGGCGCATGCAGAAGGCAATGGGTTGATGCATCTTTCACATTGATGTCTCCCCCTCACCATCCTCCCCACTTCCTCTCTCTCTGAAATGCAATAGAAAAAACATCCTTAGGTGAGGATAAAACAAATGAATAAAAAGGTGTAATATAATAAATCAAATCAGAAACTTTGTCTATGACATGACACATAGCACATAATAAAAAAATGCATAAAAAATGTACAGCACATATGAGGTGTTTATACATTTAAAATATATCTAGCTTTTAAAAACTAAATGAAAGATCACTTTCCATTCTTACCTGAGCAAGGTAATTACACATTGCCTTAATTTTTAAAATTGGAAGTGTTTTAAATTATAATTTGTTCTCTACTAATAGAATAAATGAATTTGGGATTAATAATATAGATTACAAAACACAAAATATACAATCTTATTAGATCAATAATTATGAAAGGAAGTTAAAGTTCTTTTTTAAAAGAAGTGTACTTTTTATTGATTTCAGTGAGGAAGGGAGAGGGAAGGAGACAGAAACATCAATGATGAGTGAGAATCATTGATTGGGAACTGTGAC
Organism: Myotis daubentonii; assembly: GCF_963259705.1. Classification (NCBI taxonomy): domain Eukaryota; kingdom Metazoa; phylum Chordata; class Mammalia; order Chiroptera; family Vespertilionidae; genus Myotis; species Myotis daubentonii. The sequence continues at coordinate 27,394,993 of NC_081854.1, forward strand.
CTCCTGGTTCACAGGTTGAAGCTCAACTCGTAAGCCAAATTGGCCAGGTGGAAGTTAAAGTTCTTGAACAATTACTTCAAAAAAAGGTTCAGGGCATAATTAATTTAAATGAGATAAATGTCAAACTTTTTTTTTAATCCTCACCCAAGGATATTTTTCTCCACTGATTTCTAGAGAAACGATGGGAGATAGGAGGGGGTGGGGGTGGAGAGGAAGGAAGGGAGGAGGGGAGAGAGGGGGAGAGAGAGAGAGAGAGAGAGAAAGAAAGAGAGAGAGAGAGAAACACTGAGGTGAGAGGGACACATCAATTGATTGCCTTCTGCACAGGTCCCTGGGCCTGGGGAACCTGCAACTGAGGTATACACTCTAGACCGAGATGCATGCCCTTCACCGGGAATTGAACTGGAGACCCTTTGGTCTGAGGGCCAGCACTCTAACCACTAAACAAATCAGCCAGTGTGAAAATGTCAAACTTTTAAGGTACAGATAATTCTATTCTTAAAAACATAAAAAAATTCTTTTTTAATGCTAGTATGAAACCGATACAAAAACATCTATCCTATCCTATCTAATAACAGACAAACATGGTAATTAACTGTACCTCCAAAACACTTCCCATTGGCTAATCAGGGTGATATGTAAATTAACTGCCAACCAAGATGGCGGCTGGCAGCCAGGCAGCTGAAGCAAACAGGAGGCTTGCTTGCTCCAGTGATGTAGGAAGCCAAGGTTCCCCGCCTGCCGACGCCCAGCTCTGAGCTGCACTCTAAGCAACTATGTTGCAATTATAGAAGCTAAACAAACCCCAGAAATCTGCTTTCAGCCAGCCGTGCCTCAGAGCTGGAGGTGCAACAGTGTTTCAATTATAGAAGCTAAACAAAGCCCAGATCCCTGCTTTCAGCAGCCGAGGTCTCAGAGCTGGAGCCGAGCCTCAGAGCAAAAGCCGGCTGTCATCTCCAGTGACAGCCATAGAAGGTAAATTAATCCCAGAATAAAAAAAGAAAAGAAAAAGAAAAAAAGGAGAGGTTGGGAGCTTCAGTCACTCGCCAGCCTGAAAACAGCCCTCAGCCCCTCACCCAGACTGGCCAGGCACCCCAGTGGAGACCCCCACCCTGAAGGGGGTGTGACCAGCTGCAAACAGCCATCAGCCCCTCATCCAGACTGGCCAGGCACCCAAGCGGGACCCCCACCCTGATCTGGGACACCCTTCATGGCAAACCAGCTGCCCTCACCCGTGCACCAGGCCTCTATCCTATATAGCA